>NC_142484.1:21119545-21422575 GCF_049115385.1 Moschus berezovskii | reverse complement strand
GAAAGGCATTTTTTAATCTGGCTCCACCCGTCTCTCACAAACTGCCTGAAACAAGCTCTGTTTCCTCACAGCAAAAGGATAAGCCATCAGGAAAGGAAATTAGAAACTGCCTCTAAGCAGGAACACTATGACAAACCTAGACAGTGTGTTAAAAACCAAAAGCATCATTTTGCCAACAAAGTTCTGTATAGTCAAAGCTATGGCCTTTACAGTAGTCATGAACGATTTTGAGAGCCTGACCATAAAGAAGGCAGAGGGCCCAAGAATTGATGCTTTCAAATTGTGGTACTAGAGAAGACTCACTGAGAGTCCATTGAATAACAAGGAGATAAAACCAATCAATCTTAAAGGAAATCAACCCTGACTACTCACTGGAAGGCCTGATGCTGAAACCAATACTTTGGCCACCTGATGTGAAGAGCAAACTCACTAGAAAAAAACCCTGATGCTGGGAAAGATTGAAGGCAGAAGGAGAAATGGGCAACAGAGAATGAGATGGTTGGATGGCATCACTGATGCAATGGACATGAACTTGAGCAAACTCTAAGAGATGCTGGGGGACAGTGAGGCCTTGCTTGCTGCAGTCCAAGGGGTCACAGAAGAGTCGGATCCAATTTGTCAACTGAACAACAAGCAAGAAAGGCGCCTGCAGGCAGGCGGGTAGGCAGTGAGGAACACAAGCAGGACAGGAAGTGAGTCTCCATCTGCCTAAAATGCAAGTGGGAGAGAAAGGGCCTGGGGAGGTGGGAAGGCCCAATACAGAGGCTGGTGGCTGCTAGAGACAGCAAAGACGCAAAGAAGAGTGAAGAAGCTGTAGAGACAGGAAATCATGAGCACAGGGAAACCCTGAGAACACAGAAAACTCGAGAGAGGAGGCTTTGAGAAACTGGGGGAACTGAAGTACAGAAAGGTGACCCCTGCAAAATGGCGGACTGAGGCACAAACAGATGGGACCCTGAAGGGAAAGACGGCCCAAAAGGGGGCCTGAAGCCCAAAGACATGGTGGAGGCACGCATGTGAGAACGAGAGGCTGAGAGCCCAGACACTGGGGTGTGAGAAGAGACCCGAGTTGGGGAAGCACGGCCTGGGGCAGTGAGGGCCCAGACCCGCGAGACCAGAGAGACCAAGGCCAAGGGCAGGCATCCACTGGGTTGGCCCCAAGGGGAGCCGTGGTCTGGCGTGCTCAGCGGCTTCCAGGATCTTGCGTGCGGACTCGCTCACCTGATGGTCCCTCGTGTCTTCCTCAGCCACGTCCTCTGGCCGGTCCCGGCCTTGCGCCTCCATTTTGCAGAATCCCCCAGATGGCTGAGGGCGGGCTTCTCGTGCGCATGCTCTGCTCGACACCACACGGGGGTCCGCCCAGCCGGGCAGCCACGTCAGCTGGCCTGGGATCCTCAGGCTCCAAAACGAAAGATGCATCTCTGTCCTTGTGGGACACGTCAGGGGCCAGGCTGCCAGCCGCTGGTGGGCAGCCCAGCTTGAGGCTGCTGTCGGCCATGGCGGAAGGCGCTGGCCGCTGATCTGCCCGAGTGGCTTCTGTGCCGTCCATCTCGCAATTGCTGCTGTACAAGGCCTCGGTGGTGGCCCAGGCCATAGGCTCCCACTCGTCTCTTTTGAAGTCTCCTTGGGGTCAGTCATGTCCAGCCGGCCACCCGGCGCCCTCAAGCTGCTTCCCTTAGGGCCCAGCCTATGCCAGAGACCAGGGAGCTCTCGCTCAGGACTGAGCTGCTTCCTGCGCCGTCCAGGTCTTCGGAGACTCTCCAGAGAAGATAAGAGTGAGGCTGCCCCTATGCTAAGACACAGGTCTCCGGGGGAGGCTGCGGTGGGGCCTTGGGACTGCTTCTTGAGTTTTGGGAGGTTGTGATGGAGCCCCCTTGGCTCTCGCGCCACGTCGAGCTGCGGCAAGCCTAAAGCTGAAGGAGTGGTGGTGACTGGTGGGTGGAGTCAAGTGGATGGAGCATGTGTCCCTTACTTCCCGCAATATTCAGATCAGATCAGATCAGATAAGTCGCTCAGGCTCAGTCGTGTCCGACTCTCCGCGACCCCATGAATCACAGCACGCCAGGCCTCCCTGTCCATCACCAACTCCCGGAGTACACTCAAACTCATGTCCACAGAGTCGGTGATGCCATCCACCCATCAAAATATCTTTAGTAAACAGGCATATGCACTAATGGAAGTTATAATATTCCCGCAATATTATGCATCGTAATCTAATAATCAGCCGGGAAAAGCCATTTGAGTACAAGATTTTTATTATGTATCATTTATTATTGTTCCGTCAATCCCAGGACATATGGAATAAGGTTTCAGAATTGCAAACACTGAGAGAAACGAATTCAACTAGATTACAGTATCCAAACACAATTCTTTTTATTTTTAACCTTAAAATATCCAGTCAAAATTTGGCATTGGGAGAAGTCCTTTGTAAAATATCACAGACTCCCTTTATTCTTACATGAACTTAAACACTTTTTGAAGCATTAGCATTTCTCAGATTCTTGTATACTTTGGTTGATTTACAGAATGTTGGAATCATTGTGTTTGCCAATTTTGTCCAAGTTTATAGATGTGCTGTGGATATTTGCTGACCTGACCACCCAGCTATAACTGGACATTCTGCTGAAGAAATTCCTTTAAATTTGACATACCTGTTGTTTTCAAAAAATATAAACTGTATTTGCAACTTCCTATATTTTTTGGTGGAAAAATCCAATTTTTGGTGGAAAACTCCAAATTCATTTGTTGCAAATGAATTTATGTTACATGAGACAGAACTTTTGGGTAAAACCACTAGTGATATTGTTTGCCAAAGAAGAAACTAGAGCCCTCTCACTTGAGAAGTGAAGTACAAAGATTACACAAATTTCTGTGATTGAGAATTAAAACTCCCTAAAATCTTATATTGCAAAGTTTATTCATATTTGTAACTGCTAATTTAACCCATTTTACAGCTAAGTGTTTTGTCAGTTCATACTTTGGCTTATATATGTGAGGAGAAAATACTGTGTTAGAGTTTATGTGGATAAACAGTAGAAAGTGACTCTAATTCACTACTGTATGTCAGTTTATCTCAATAAAAGTAGAAAAAAATACTAGCTCTTTTAAATAGAGTTAATTAAAAGAAGATGGGAATTCAGATAATTGGTTTGAGATTATAAAACCAGGATTGGCGAACAAAGCATCTTACAGATGTGGACACCAGTTTGGTAGACAGAGGTTCTGCAAGAGTGGGGCAAGCCAAAGGAATAGCAGCTGTACTGCTACTGACAAAGGATGTTCACCCAGTTCTGAGCAGTTGGCCACAGTTATATCATGTAATGTAGCTGTGAATATGTTTTGCCCCCACTGTCAGGAGAACAAAGGGAGTCAATGGTTCTGCTCCCTGAAGTTTTGACCTGTGGGAAAGCATTTAAAGGAAGAGACCGTCAAGTCAGATAGTCTGAAATTTAAATCCAGATTGAGTCTCCACTTTCTAATTGTGAGATTTTAGACAATTTAGGTGACCTCTTTCACCCTTGGTATCCACATCTGTAACATGAGAGTAATTGTCCTTTGTGTTAAATGACTTACCACATGTAAAATAATGAAACACTGCCTGAATCATGGAAAAAGTCTGACAAGTATTTGCTCTCCTTCTCCTAATTCATATTCACCAGTATGTATCGCCTGAACCTGTCCCCCACCTGCCTCCTGAACAATTCTGTTTTAAGTCTATTTATGTGCCTCAAGTTAAAGTGCCCCAAGCTGCATTCAACATTTACTTGTGATTCACAATGCTGCTTCTCCTCTGGTCATCATTTTCTAAGTTTTTTTCACCCCTAGGCAACAAGCTAAATTCATAAACTAAACATAAACATATTCTTCTCACTCAACTTTATCCAACCTCCAGTCCCAGAGAACATATCTCTTTGAAACCCTGGTCTGGCCTTCCCTCTCAGTTACATTGATTTGATAAGCTTCTTGTCTAAAGTTTAAATTACTCTAATAGGGATAGGCTACCCACTCCAGTATTCTTGGGTTTCCCTGGTGGCTCAGACGGTAAAGAATCCGCCTGCAAAGTGGGAGACCTGGGTTTGATCCCTGGGCTGGGAAGATCCCTTGGAGAAGGAAATGGCAACCCATTCCAATATTCTTGCCTGGAGAATCCCCATGGACAGAGGAGCCTAGTGGGCTAGTCCATCAGGTCGCAAAGAGTCGAACACGACACGACTGAACGACTAAACACACAATAGTTTCCAGTGTGAGTTCCTATGGAATCTTTTTCACCTCACTGTCACCACACACACATACACACCCACACTCTCTTTATTGCACTATGGTTATAACTCAAATTTTAGGTAAATATTGGTGGTTAACATTATTAAGACAATTTTAAACACTATTTACAGAGGTACATCAAATTTAATTATTGCTTTCATTTGATTTGTTGTTTTCCTTGAAAGGAATATTTTTAGGTGCTTTCATTTGCTTGATATTCTATAGATTTCTCTCATTTATCCCTTTTGTACAGATCTCCTTTCAGTATATTCAGCTGTAGCTATATGATGTTAGCTTCTGTTCTTAAAATGTTGCCTTCCTTAAGAAGTCTTTCTAAGAAATTCATGATCCACTCAAGTGTTAATAGACTGTCCTCTTACCCTCGTGAAAATCTAACATCTTGAGATCCCTGTTCACCATCTTTCTGAGGATTCTCTTCACCTCTTATGTATGTTAGATCCTCTGTTTTCTGCATCCCATATTTTCCTGTTTCTTGGTTTCTTAATTTTTAAATGAACTTTATTTTTTAGGACAGTTTTAGATTTATAGAAAAAATTGAGAGCATAGTACAAAGAATTCCCATATACTGCAAATTATTTCCTCCATTATTAACATTAACATCTTACAATGTGTTTGTTACAAATAGCAAGCCAGTGTTGTTATCATTAGCTAAAGTCCATACTATGCACAGATTTCCTTACTATTTACTTAATGTCCTTTTTCAGTTCTAGGATCTCATCAAAGTTACGTTACATTTAGTTGGTATGCCTCTTTAGACTCCTCTTGACTATGTCAGTTTTTTCCCTCATTTTTAATAGCACAAATGCTCCATTAATTTCCTTAGAAAGGGTGCATGGAATGCAAAATTTAGAGACATTGCACTTCTGAAATTTCTTTAATTTTGGCTTCCTATTTTTTCATAGTTTAGTAAGGTATGAAATTCTAGTTTAAATGTAACTTTTTGTCAGTATTTTGAAGCCATTGAACCCCATTTGGAATGCATTGAATCTCTAGATCTGTTTTGGGGGAAATGGAAATGTTAACAGTATCAGATCTTCCAATCCACAAACCTGGTGTATCTCTCTTTATTTGTAACCTTTTTATTTCTCAGATCAAGGTTCTGAAGTTTTCAGTTTAGAGGTTTGCACATCTGTCATTAAATTTATTCCTAAGTAATTTTAGTTTGATGCTATTATAAATGGTATTTTTTTTAATTTCATTTTCCAAATATTTGTTGCTAGCATTTAGAAATGCAGTCAGTTTATGTTTAATGACCTTATATCTTGACATCTTGGTACATCTGCTTATTCTAATATTTTTAGTTTGTGGATTTTCTACATTAATAATCATATTTTCAAAGAATAATGCTAATTTATCTTCTTTTTCAGTCTGATATCATTTTATTTTAATGTCTAATTTCACTAACTAAGCTTTTCACCAAATATAGAGAAAAGAGAACATTCTTCACTTGTTTCCAATCTTACAGGGAAAGCTTTCCATTTTTACCATTAATTATGTTAGTTTTTTTATAAATTCCCTTTGCTAAATTGAGAGAATTCTTTTCTGTTCCTGTTTTTCTGAGATTTTTATGATAAATGGATATTTTTTACCATATACGTTTTCAGTATCTACTTTGATGATACTGTTTTCTCCTTTATTCTGTTAATATTGTGAATTATATCGAATGGTTTTCAGAGGTATAACCAATCTTGATTTCTTGTGCTGAACCCCACTTAATTATAAAGCATTATCATTTTTATAGAACACAAAATTAGATTAGTAATATTGTATAAGTGATTTTTGCACTTATGTTTATGAGGAATATTGGTATGTATTTTCCTTGTAATTCTATTTCTTATTTAGATATCCAAGTTACGCTGCCTCATAAAATATGTTTGAAAAATGTTTTCTCTTTATCTGTTTTCTGAAAGAATTTGCATACACTTGGTATTATTTCTTCTTTTCATGTATGATAGAATTAACCTGTGAAACCATTAGGCTTGTGAGCACAAGATGTGAGCACATGTGTGTGAAGGATTACTTACTAATTCAATTTGTTTAACAGATAAACGATTTTTCACATAATCTATTTTGACCTAGTAATTCTTTACATTCTTTCAGCTTTTCAATTTTATAAGGAAAAAGTCTGTATTTTGTATGACAATATAGTTATTTCCAACAAGATGGTTGGCTTGAATAAACCACCATATTTCCAGTAACAGATCTAGTAATCTTCTGAATGCTTACTTTTTCTGAAATAACACAAATCTAAATGATGAATGCTGCTTTTCATGAACTAAAATGAAAAAAATATTTTTGAGTTCACTGAGAAGTGAACCACCTCTGTCATGCCATGTCATGCTAAGTCGCTTCAGTTGTGTCCGACTTTGTGCGGCCCTATCAACTATAGCCCACCAGACTCCTCTGTGAATGGGATTCTCCAGGCAGGAATACTGGAGTGGATTGCCATTTCCTTCTCCAAGACATGTATCCATTCTCCCCCAAACTCTCCTCCCATCCAGGCTGCCACATCTCTAAATCAATACAATATGCCTTTTTAAAATATGCAAATATCTTAAAAATATTATTTTTGACAAGACTTTCAAGAAACCAAAAAAATAGCAAATGCCTAGACCTGCACCTCCCAATAATTCTGGTAAAAGCAATACAGAACAATAAGAACAAGTAAAATTCCATAAAAAACAATATTCACAGCATAATCCAAAGACAAAGAAAATGCTCACACTTCAAAATAACTGTAAATTAAGAAAGGAAAAACAAATCCCAGGGAACAGTTTGTCTCACTTCTACAATGGAAGCTTCAAGCTTTTGCAATGAACAAGAGCAGCTGGAAAAAGCTGTTGGGAAGATGAAAGAGTTTTGGTTGTGGTGGATCTAATTTGATACAAAGCCACAGTCAGAAAGAAAAAGTTCACACTAAATGTGAAAAGAAAAATGTGTCATGAGAGATCACAGCAAGATATACAGGAAGGGAATAGAAAGGATATGCAATCTGAAGTGTCACCTCTTGGTACCTCAAGAGAAGAAAAAATGAAAATAATGAAAATAATGTGTGTGGAGTAAAGAAATATAAGACACATAACACAGCATAGACCTCTATGTTATAATGGTCTGTGTTATAATGGTCTTAAAAATAAAAATCTTAAAGATTGAAAAAAGGAAAAGAAGAAAAAGAAGCAAAATCAAGCAAGGAGTGAGATTCTTCACTGGGTTGGTCTCTCTCCAATCACTTTGTGAGAACGATACTCTCTTGAAATCTCGTCCAGAATTATGCAATTGAGGATGAGATCATTATCTTGGCATTGGTCATGTTTGAAAGATGCATCTCTTTTAACAGAATACTAAAATTAAAACTATGGATAGTGAACAGCAGAGAGTGAGTCTTTTCCTTTCTCTTTATTTCTTCTCCTCATTTTGGACTTTGAAAGCTCAAAATGCCTGTTGGGTGAGTGAATGAGTGAGTGAAGTCGCTCAGTCATGCCCGACTCTTTGCGACCCCATGGACTATAGCCCACCAGGCTCCTCTAACCATGGAATTTTCTAGGCAATAGTACTGGAGTGGGTTACCATTTCCTTCTCCAACCTGTTGGGTAATCTTGGGCAAAGGGCAGTAATGTTCATGCCTGCCACATGTTGACGCTGGACGTTATCAAAGTAGGTACCTATAGAAGAGCTACATAATTTCATGTGATCTGAGTATATGGTGGACAATATAGACGGAACATTGTCTGACATAAATTGTTCAGTTTCTTCTTCAATCCATCTCCCAGAGCAATGGAAATAAAAACAAAAATAAACAAATGGGACCTACTTAAACTCAAACACCTTTGCACAGTAGAATAAGCAAAATGAAAAGACAACACAGAGATAGGGAGAAAATATTTGCAAATGATGTGACTGATGAGGGATTAGTCTCCAAAATTTACAAACAGCTTACTGTGCTTAAAAGCACCAAAACAGACAACCCAGTCAACAAAGGACAGAAGACCTAAGTGGACATTTCTCCAAAGAAGACATACAGAAGGCCAAGAGTCTCATGAAAGGATGTTCAGCATCAACTCGTTGTTGTTGTTCAGTTGCTCAGCCGTGTCTGACTCTTTGCAACCCGATGGACTGCAGCGCACCAGGCATCCCTATCCATCACCAACTTCCTGGCGTTTGCTCAAACTCATATCAATAGAGTCAGTGCTGCCATCCAACCATTTTGTCCTCTGTCGGCCCCTTCTCCTCCTGCCTTCAATGTTACCCAGCATCAGGGTCTTTTCTAATGAGTCAGTTCTTCACATCAGGTGGCCGAAGTATTGGATCTTCAGCTTCAGCATCAGCCTTTCCAATGAATATTCAGGATTGATTTCTTTTAGGATGGACTGGCTTGATCTCCTTGCTGTCCAAGGGACTCTCAAGAGTCTTCTCCAACACCACAGTTCAAAAGCATCAGTTCTTTGGCACTCAGCTTTCTTTATGGTCCAACTCTCACATCTGTACATGACTACTAGAAAAACCATAGCTTTGACTAGATGGACCTTTGTCGGTAAAGTAATGTCTCTTCTTTTTTAATACGCTGTCTAGGTTGTTCATAGCTTTTCTTCCAAGGAGCAAGCATCTTTTAATTTCATGGCTTCAGTCACCACCTGCAGTGTTTTTGGAGCCAAAAAAATAAAGTCTGTCACTGTTTACATTGTTTCCCCATCTATTTGCAAAGAAGTGATAGGACCAGATGCCATGATCTTTATTTTTTGAATGTTGAGTTTTAAGTCAACTTTTTTACTCTCCTCTTTCACCTTCATCAAGAGGCTCGTTAGTTCCTCTTCACTTTCTGCCATAAGGGTGGTGTCAGCTACGTATCTGAGGTTATTGATATTTCTCCCAGCTACCTTGATTCCAGCTTGTGCTTCATGCAGCCTGGCATTTTGCATGACGTACTCTCCATAGAAGTTAAATAAGCAAGGTGACAATATTCAGCCTTGATGTACTCCTTTCCCAGTTGGTAACCAGTCTGTTGTTCCATGTTTGGTTCTAACTGTTGCTTCTTGACCTGCATACAGGTTTCTCAGGAGGCAGGTGAGATGGTCTGGTATCCCCATCTCTTTAAGAATTTTCCATAGTTTGTTATGATTCACACAGTCAAAGGCTTTAGCATAGTCAATGAGACAGAAGTAGATGATTTTCTGATATTCTCTTGCTTTTTCTATGATCCCACAGATGTTGGCAATTGATCTCTGGTTCCTCTGCCTTTTCTAAATCCAGCTTGAACATCTGGGAGTTTTGGTTCACATACTGTTGAAGCCTAGCTTGGAGAATTTTGAGCATTACTTTGCTAGCATGTGAAATGAGTGCAATTGTGTGGTAGTTTGAACATTCTTTGGCTCTGCCTTTCTTTGGGTTTGGAATGAAAACTGACTTCCTGTCCTGTGGCCACTGCTGAGTTTTCCAAATTTGCTGGCATACTGATTGCAGCACTTCAACATCATCATCTTTTAGGATTTGAAATAGCTCAGCTGGAATTTCATCACCTCCACTAGCTTTGTTTGTAGTGATGCTTCCTAAGGCCCACTTAATTTCAAATCAAAACTACAAAGATATCACCTCACACCAGTCAGAATGACCATCATCAAAAAGAGGGTGTGGAGAGAAGGGAACTCTCCTACACTGTTGGAGGGAATGTAAATTGGTGCAACCACTCTGGAGAACAGTATGGAAGTTCCATAAGAAACAAAACATAGATAAACCATATGATTCAACAATCCCACTCCTGGGCATATATCCAGAGAAAAACATAGTTTTTGAAATGATACTTGTGCCCCAGTGTTCACTGCAGCACAGTTTACAGTAGCCAAGACATGGAAGCAACTTAAATGTCCATTGACAGAGGAATGGATCAAGAAGATGTGATACATATATGCAATAGAATATTGCTCAGCCATAAAAGAAGAATGAAATAATGCCATTTGCAGCAATATCAATGGGAAGGTTATCATACTAAGTAAAGTAAGCCAAACAGAAAAAGACAGGTATCATATGATACTGCTTATAGGTATAATCTAAAAACAAATGATACATACAAACTTACTTACAAAATGGAAAGAAACTCATAGGCTTAGAGAATGAACTTATGGTTACCAGGAAGGAAGGGCTGTAGGGAGCGACAGATTGGAAGCTTGGGGCTGACATTTACACAGTGCTACATTTAAAATAGATAACCAACAAGGACCTACTTAATAGCACAGGGAACTCTGCTCACTACTCTGTAATAACCTGAATGGGAAAAGAATTCTAAAAAGAATAGATGCATGTATATGTATAACTGAATCACTCTGCTATACACCTGAAACTAACATTGTTAGTCAACTATACTTTATCTTTGGAGGAAAAGATGGAGAGAACCAGACACTTTTTACTTGATATGTCTCAATCATCTGTGGTTTCAAAAATAAGCACATATTACTTTATAATTAAGGCATCAATAAAAGTAGTAAAAGTTAATTTCAAGATGTTCCTGTGATACTGTTTCTCAAATGTATCTAAATAAATTTAAATATGTCTCAATTAAATTTTTTAAAAAGGATTCAGTGTTCCATTTACTGACACATTGAAGACAAGAGGGCCACATGATGATAAATGCAGGCAGCCTCTGCAAACTGAGAGTGACCAGCAGCTGACAGTCAGCAAGAAAATGAAACTCTCAGTTCTGAAACCACAGAAATTGAGTTCTTCCAACAACCTGAATGAGTTTGGAAAAGAATTCTTCCATAGAGCCCCCAGAAGAAAATGCACCCTGATTTTAGCCTGAGCAGAGAATCCAGCCATGCCATACCAGACTTCTAATTTATGGAATAACTGGGTATTTAAGTCACTACGTTTATAGTAATTTATTATACATCAATAAATTTTTAATGTGAACTGATACTTGGAGAAGAACATTAAATCCCAAAGGTACCAATATCAACTTATTGATGAAGTATGTAAACACAGGCTCAATAATTTTTTCCCTAAGGAGCCTGATCAAACTTTGATCCTAAATGAGGCTCATTTTCCAAGCTTCCAAACAGGTTGCTGAGATCCACAGAGAATGAGATGCATTCACATTATCAGCCAGATGATGGTTTGGAGACAGAAAGCAGTTGCATTTGCCTGGTCCTGAAGACATTATACACAAATCCACAAATAGATGGGTGTTGCCTCCTCCATTGTCAGAACCTTTGTATCCTTCAGGCCAGGGAAAGGAAAAGAACACTTAAGGCCTAGAAGACCTCCAGGTAGAAGGAAATTGGACAGCAAGTCTTCTCTGTTCTGATGTTTTCATTCCCACCATTACAGCAGTGGAGAGGTGTGGGAAGCCACCTGCCCTTCTTAAGCAATTCATTGTGATTTTGAGGTAAGATTGGATAAAGGGAATAGGTAGGAGAAATGCAGAATCATATGGGGACAGTCTCAGCATGTTCTCTAAGTCTGGTGCTGACTTTCTAAAAGGTACAAGGGAGAGACCCTGATGCTGAGAAAGACTGAAGATGAAAGGAGAAGGGGGTGACAGAGGATAAGATGGTTAGATAATATCACCAACTCATTGGAGATGAATTTGAGCAAACTCTGGGATATAGTAGAGGAGCCTAGTGTGATGCAGTCCATGGAGTCGCAAAGAGTCGGAGACGACTTGGCAGCTGAACAACAAACAAACAAATAACAGGAGGGAGAGAGTGAGTTGAGCAGTGAGCACAGTGGGTATCACACTGACTTCTTTGTCCAAGCTTCAGGAATTTCCATAGGAAGTGGTCCCAAGTACCACTCTGGACTCCTTTCCTCTCTTGCTGTATGCCTTTGGCCATCCTATTCATCTCTTCAAAATACTGTTTCTCTCTCAAATATGAACATTGCTTTAGGCCGCTGCTAGTCAGTCAAGAGGAGGTGAGGAGTTGCAGCTGAGATTTGAAAACATGAAAAGACAGTTGCGAGAAGAAAGTTGAAAGATAGGGAATCATCGCTTGCTATCCCAACAGTCACACTTGAGCCCCGGTGGAACAAGTCTTCAGCCTAGAAACAAAGGATCTGAATCCCTCCCTGATGTGACTTTCTCTTATTTCCTCTCAGGTCACACCCCTGTCCATAATGGTTGTGGGAAATGATTCTTCAGTAACTGAGTTCATCCTGGTGGGATTTGCAGACCTCACTCAACTCCAGTTACCCCTCTTCTTACTCTTCTTAATGAACTATATGGTCACTGTGGTGGGGAATTTAAGCTTAATTAACCTGATATACCTGAACGCTCATCTTCATACTCCCATGTATTTCTTTATCTTCAATCTATCCTTCATAGATCTCTGCCACTCCTTGGTCATTACCCCTAAACTGCTGATGAGCTTGGTGTCAGAGAACACCATCTCCTTTGAAGGATGCATGGCACAGCTGTTTTTCTTCTGTTTCTTTGTCCATTCTGAGTGCTATGTGTTGACAGCCATGGCCTATGATCGCTATGTGGCCATCTGTAAGCCCCTTTGGTACACAGTCACTATGTCCCCTCAGGTCTGTTCTCTGCTCATGTTTGGTTCATATGCAATGGGGTTTGCTGGTGCCATGGTCCACACGGGGGACATGGTTCGACTGTCCTTTTGTGATTCCAGCATCATTAATCATTATATGTGTGACATCTTCCCCCTCCTCCAGCTGTCCTGCAGCCGCACTGATGCCAGTGAGCTGATGAATTCCATTGTTGTGAGCACAGTTGTAATGATATCTAGCTTCATCATTTTTGTTTCTTATGCTTTGATCCTCTCCAATATCCTCCACGTCTCATCAGCTCAGGGTTGGTCCAAAGCCTTCCGTACTTGTGGCTCCCACATAATAACTATTGCCCTCTTCTATGGTTCTGGGTTGTTCACACATCTCAAGACCTCTTCAGATGGTTCCATCGGCCAGAAGAAGTTCTTATCAGTATTTTATACCAATATAGTCCCCATGTTGAACCCCCTCATCTATAGTCTAAGGAATAAGGATGTCAGACTTGCAGTGAAGAAAACCCTGAAGAGAGTTGCACACTAAGCAGAAACAGGTGTGTGTGTGTGTGTGTGTGTGTGTGTAGCTGTGTTTTGTGTATGTGTGAATGTGTTTTTCCATAATTTTCTTCAGAACAAGGTTTTTGCCTGAGATCCTTTTTGCTCTCTAATCATGCCATTTAAACATATAAATATTATTGAGTCTCATGATTGTTCTCAGATCCGTGCTTACGCACTGAATGAGCTTTATCCTTAACAGTGGGCTCAGTTTGATTCCTCCTATTTTTTTAGACCACCTTGCACTTTGCCTTTCCATGTACTTTTCATATATCAGCATGAATGTGGAATGCTGACTGATGAGGCCACCCCTCTTTGTTTTCCCTGAAAACAATGTTAATATGGACCTTTATGTGTTTAGCCATTTTAGGAATTTCTACAGTATAAGTCACAAATTTTCTAAAATTTCGGAGCTCTTTTAGTCATGTTTTCTATAATACTGCATTTTCAGACTCAGCAAAGCTTCAATGGTATCTGTGAAATATTTATGATTAGTCAACAGGGATCACAAGTATTCACTTATAAGGTTAAGTATGAAATATGTTAGTACCAAGTAGGAATTGAGAGAAATGAACCTAGTTACTTTAAAACTAACTTAGTCTGACTTATTAGGACAGTAATAGCGTCAAGGATATGATATATATGTATATATGCATGTATTGTGCATGCTCAGTCACTGAATTGACTCATAATTTTGTTTACATCTCTACCTCATCAAATAGAATTTGATCATCTATTGTTTATTCCTTTCTCCTACACATGGTTAGACTAGAATCTGACAAAAATAAATATTGATGAAATTAACAGCTTGAACTTGTTTGATACAGGTTTTTTCTAAAGCAAACTAGGAACTTCCCTGGCAGTCCAGTGGTTAAGATTCTGTGTTTCTACTCCAGAAGGTGCAGGTTTGATCCCTGGTTGGGGAACAAAGATCCCTCATGCTGTGCGAAGCAAGCTAAAAGTTTATGCTTGTAAAAACTTCCTTTTTTTTTTTCGCGAAATGAGTTTTCTTAAAATCTGTGGCTATAAATCTTCAACATTGAAAAAAAGTCTGTTTTGATACAATAGAAAGAAATGCCATTCCTTTGTCAATATGAAGTACAGCCTGTTGCATTTCTGATAAAGCAGGTCTAGTGATGATGCAATCCCTCAGCTTTTGCCTATTCCTGAGTCTATTGTACATACATAGGTGTCTTTTGAACTGACTAATGCTTCAAGTAACCAACACTCCTATTTGGAAAGTAACATGTTCCTCCTGAAGAATTTAGATTCCTTTTGGAAAAAAGAACTTCTTGGTTTGGTTACAACATAAATTAGGTAAAGCATGCAATTTTACCTTCAGAAACAAAATAGGGATGTGTTGTACTACTTATTATATATATGAAATTTAAAACCTATCCCAAAATGTAACCTATGCCTACATTAGTAGTTGTTGTTTAGTCACCACGTCGTAGCCCACCAGGCTCCTCTGTCCATGGAATTTCCCAGGCAAGAATACTGGAATAGTTTGCCATTTCCTTCTCTAGGGGATCTTCCCTACACAGGGATAGAACCATGTCTCCTGCATTGGCAGACAGATTCTTTACCACTGAGCCACCAGGAAATCCCCATGCCTAAGTTAGTAGAAGATAATAAAACCAAGTAAATAAGGTCGCTGTGCCTGCAAAGCGACTGTGACATTTTTGGAACACAGAATATATTGGTAAGTGGAGAAAGCCCTCCTATACCACTGTTCCAGTCTGAAATGTTTGCTTTTAGGCAGGCTAACTGCACAGTTGTCATCCTGTGAATTTACTAGTCGTCTGAATTTACTCTTTCCTAAATCCTAAGGCTTACTCATTCTCTAGTTGTGTCTCAGGAAATGGTACATGTAAGATAAAAAGCAGATTAAATCAGAACACACATAGAATGCTGCCATCTCTGTAAAATCAATAGGATAATATATAGCATATATATAATATTAATTTTTAATACGCCTATGTAAAAATGTACAAATGTCCGAAAATGTGTTTTATAAGTCTCTTTCTGATAGACAACTAGGTTATTCCAAGTCTTTTGTTATTACCCAAAAAATTGAAATTAATAAACCAATACATAAATTGTTAGTCATGTGTAAAAATTTTTAGAGTGCATTTATTAAGCCTAAGAATACATACACACACACTACACACACACACACACACACACACACATATATATGACTATTTAATGACTATTGCCCAGTTGCCCTAATGGAATATATTTCTTTTAGTGTGTTAAACTGTCACAATGGAGTATTACTCAGCCATTAAAAAGAATACATTTGAATCAGTTCTAATGAGGTGCATGAAACTGGAGCCTATTATACAGAGTGAAGTAAACCAGAAAGAAAAACACCAATACTTTATACTAATGCATATATGTGGAATTTAGAAAGATGGTAATGATAACCCTGTATACAAGATAGCAAAAGAAACACAGATGTATAGAACAGTCTTTTGGACTCCGTGGGAGAAGGCGAGGGTGGGATGATTTGGGAGAATGGCATTGAAGCATGTATAAGAAAAACACCAATACTTTATACTAATGCATATATATGGAATTTAGAAAGATGGTAACGATAACCCTGTACACAAGGTAGCAAAAGAGACACAGATGTATAGAACAGTCTTTTGGACCCCGTGGGAGAAGGTGAGGGTGGGATGATTTGGGAGAATGGCATTGAAGCATGTATATTATCATATGTGAAACGAATCACCAGTCCAGGTTTGATGCATGAGACAGGATGCTTGGGGCTGGTGCACTGGGATGACCCAGAGGGATGGTACGGGGAGGGAGGTAGAAGCGGGGTTCAGGATGGGGAACACATGTACATCCGGGGTGGATTCATGTCAATGTATGCAAAACCAATACAATATTGTAAAGTAATTAGCCTCCGATTAAAATAAATATTAAAAAAAAAGAAACAGTAAGTGGTAGATCCCTGAATGGAGGTCTGTCTATCCTTAAAGAATATGCTTTTGATTATCATATATTCTGCTTCTTACAACTGATCATTTTCAGCTCCTGTCAACCCTACTGCAGTACTTAAAATACAGGGGGCTCTTTCTCAAGAGGTACTGGAAACAAAAACAATATGAAATCAAGTTATATGTTTATTTTTTCTTGCAAATTTAATTTTAATCTTCTGTTTCTGATACAAATGTAAAAAGTTTTTGTTGGGCAGAAAGCATGGAAAATAGCTTTCATTATATTGTACAAAATAAATATTCCTCCCACTCCATATAAAAAGACTAAAAAAAATTGCTTCTTGGTACAAATACCTCCTTCTGTAATTTTTTTCATGATTCTGGGGCTAAGCCTCTGGATATTATTTTTCTACTTTGCCAGCTGGCTTATTGTTTGGTTCCACCAGTATCCAATGCTGCTGCCAGAGATAAAAAGCATCTTGAAAATATGAAGACAGATTGAAACAAGTTAAAGGAAAATGACCTGAATTTTCTTGGCATCAGTTTAATCACATGCAAAGAAAAAACAGCAAGTGTTCCACTCCCAAATGTCATATTGAATATTATGTAAATAAACCACTAGCTGGAGTTGAAAATATAAGTTCACTGTTTCAATAAATATGAGAAAACAAATGTGTAACCATGTATCTTGGAGGATAAGCTTCCATTCACTGTCATGTTGATGAGATTCACTGCCCAGCTTCCCACTGTCAAATCCATGTAGGAGAGAAACACCTCCCCTATGTCTCTAGGCTCACAGAAAAGAGACACACTGACCTAGTTGTATGCTTCCACCTGAGAAATTAATCTGAATGGGAATGATGGGAATGCAGTGAGACAGTTGGGAACCATTTTGGTGGCTGCAGCAGTATCCAGGGCCCATGTCAGTTGTAAAGAGCAGGCTATGGCATTGTGTCAAGACTGTTTCTGCTGAAATATGCCCTACTCCTGGCCTCTGGGTTGCCTTGGTTCTGCCTTTTCTCCAAGTGTAGTTTTACAGTCTCACACCAACTGCCTACAACCTCAGTGTTCTTTTTATAAATTCCTAAGGTCACTTTCTTATCAACATAAACCCTGAGAATGGTATTTTCTCCTGCATTCATACAGGCCAAATCATGGAAAAACTGGCAAAAAGTATGCACAGTATATGAAAAATTAAACATTGTGAAGACTGGCTTTAAGGTGTTCTGATTCATAAGTAATAAACAAAAGTGATAGTTTTTATAACCTCCTCTGTACTTCACTTATCAAAAGAGAAAGTCAAGCTTCCTTCTCTGGCAAGTAATAATATTATCAGCTTTCCCAATAATGAGTCTTTTTCATGTAACATAAACCTCATCTGCTACAATTTTGGGGTTTTTCCACTAAAAACTGTTAGAGATGAGTTACATGCAAATTTTGCTTATATTAAAAACTATGAGGAGGAAAGTATCAAAAAGACAGTTCACCTGGATTGTGTATTTTAAGCTACTTTCAAATCACGTTCTCAGGATGCTTGGTGATAGCACAGTGGCACTTTGGTTTTCAGTGAAATTCAGCATAATGTTGACTTAACTCATTATGGACTGTGGAGCCCACAATGTTTATTTAGGATTAAATGTAGAATAGAAGAGAATCAACAAAACAGCAAGAACTCATTGCTCATTGGCTCTCAGCTCTACACTTGTCTCTCCTGTATATTTTCCAGGTTAGAAACTTGTTGCATACATATCAAAAACACCCCTGACATCTTGATACAATGACAAATAATTTAAACATGTCCCTTGCCCTGGAAGATCTGATAGTCTGTGGTGGAACCTGACAGGAAAATAGGTACATTGGTACCCAAGCATTTAAGATTGGTGTAAGAGGCTGGGAGACTTAATGGAGAAAGTAATGTTTAAACAGAGAACAGAAGAAGGAAATGAGTTAACTGAACAAAAGTAGAAGTGTGTATTGTTGGATGAAAAGTGTGGGAGCAGGACAAGGAGAGCGTATTCAAGAAGGAAAAGCATGAAGATGACAAAGTATAAAGCACTCCAGGGAGTGCGTAAGCATGAAGTGGAATTTATATGGCAATTACAAATTAGGATTAAAGGAAATACAATGAAACGTTAACAGCAGTTCATTTTGGATGATGTCTAAGGTGTGGCCTGGAATTTAGGGTAAGGATCTACTCAGTTGCAGCAGAAGCTGTAGTATAGTCAGGTGTCCAAAACTAAGGCTGGGCATCGATAGAAGAAGGTAGGGGAGATTGCAGCAAGCCAAAGAGGATGAAGACTCAGAGATTTAACATATACCCCCCAAATACTGAGTTTAGGAATAGGGCTAATATCTCTGATTGATGGGCATAAATACCCATGTTCCCCATTTTGGTTTACTTTCAGCTCAGAAGTTGAAACCAACCTGGATGAGATGAGGTCAGGGTGTGTGTCGTACCCGAGCTCACAGCCCCTATTGAGGAAGAGGAATTTCCTCACAGAGCTGGACAGTTAGCAGTGACCACTCAAGGCTTGTAGTGAGGAAGGAGAGTTTATTGAAAACAAATAAACAGACTTCTGACATAGACATCAAAAGGGAGTAAAAAAATATCTCCCTCCCCCGCCACAGTCATGGTTAACTTGAGCAGAGTTTTATATACCTTCTAGTCAGCTACTAACAATAAATTAAAAGAATGCTTCAAGATTGTAAAAGTTTTACCAGACCCCTTTCCCAGGGCATACATCTTGAGATAACATCAGCACAAGATTGACCAAAAGGAACAAATTCCTGTTCAGGAGGAAAGAACAGGCCTTTAAGCAAGGTATATTATAACTTGGAGGAGGCCTGCTACAGAATGTATACCTCCCTAAGGGCCTTGGACTACTTATCAACCTGCCTAAAGAATGCTTTTAAAATGAATATAATGCTCCTGTAATGCATTTTTGCTTCTGTACTTTGCTTGCTGCTCGTAAAACCGAAGTTACTCCATTTTAAGATAAGGTTGTTTTTAAGTAAAGATTCCTAAAATTGTTTTTGAAAAAAAAATTTTTTTAAATAAATAAAATAAAATGAATATAGATGAACCAGCAGAACACAAACCTCAGAACCTGAGTCTGTGTGTTACAGGAAAGCATGGGGAGATGCCTCCCTCTCCAGGGTTACTAGCCTGAAAAACTCATGCTTTTTTCTCTATACCTCTATTACTTAGAATAGAATACTAAATGAATTCACTGCTCTGATCTTTCTTGCAGTGATGACTCTCCTAAATAATTAGGGGGAATACTCATTGATTGATTAATCCAATCATTCTACAAAAAAATTTTGAACACCTATCATAGTAGTTGCTACATGTGGGATATAATACAGAACAAAACAGAGTTCCCTACTTTCATGAACTCACACTATGTTGAAGAATTGTAGTTATGAAATATCCTGTTTCTCTAATTATATCAAACAGAAAATAGATCAAAATATGATTAAGAAAAGTCAGTCCATGAAGGAAGCAATTTGGTTTCACTCAGATAAAAGTGACCCTTTTTCATTTGTGATTAATATTGCTTTTTTTTTAAAGAAGAGAAGGTTTTGTGTTTTTCTGTTTTTTGTTTTGTTTTTATTTTTTTTCTTTGGTATCAGAATTACAATTGTAATTAACAAATGAAAAGCACCAAATAATTTATTTCATTATGAAAATTAATGATAATGGATGTTTGCCCTATGGAGTTCATGGTGGGATTTACTGACTCACAGTCTCCTAATAACCATAGAAGAGGAAAAGTAAACTCTTAGCGAAGATCACCAAGAAAACCTGCTTGGAAGATTTTGATCTTACAGCACCTGTTTCTGAAACTTTCTTTTCTAAGTAAGATAGACAGTTGGAGGTTAAGACAAAAACCCAATAATATTAAACTCATTTAACTGGCTTAAAGAACACAGATGAGGGGGAAACCTTTAGAATCTAGGGCTAAGCATAGATTTTTAAGACTTGGCATCAAAAGCACTGTTTATTTTATTATTTTTTTAATAGCCAAAGCAGATTTCACCATTAATGACATCAGTGTTTTTCTAGGCATGAGAAGATGCAAGAATTGGAACTCATAAAACCTTTTTCTGAAAAGATCTAACTATCTGAAGGCCTGTTCTGCCAGTTTTTTTTTTTTTTTTTTCTTTTTCAGAGCACAGAGTGCCTCATTCCTGATTTTCACCCTGAACTTCTTTCAGGGGGTGTTGAAGGTCAGCAGCTTGCAATGGTCATGATGTAATCTTTGTAGAGGCAGCTGGCAAGTACCAACTTCCAGTCAGCAGGGTCCCTTCATAGCCACATATCTGACCATGTGACACCATTTCATGGCCATTGTGTCCCGCGGTGCTGGGAAGGCTCATTCCCAGGTCTAGGGAAGTGATGGGCCACTCAGTGTGCTAAAATTGGACCAGGCCTTGCAAGTAGCAAAAGTCTCTGGACCACTGTCTTACTAGCCTCCTGGTCCAGGAAAATATTTCCTCTTGTTGAAAAGCACTGTTTATAAAAGGAAAAATTTGCAAATTTAAACACCAAAATTAAATGTTTTGGCTCAGTCAAATACCCTGTTCAAAAGATAAAAAGAAAGGGAGATAGAGATAAAATATTTGCAAGCATAAAATCTCACAAAAATATCAAGATTATATATATGTATAAAAAAGCTCTCAAAACGTAAAGAAGTAGAAAATGTGAAAAAGATATGAAAGATATTTCACTGAAGGTGAGGAGGGTCTTAAAGATGTTCAGCATTATCAGTTGTTCAGTTCAGTCGCTCAGTCGTGTCTGACTCTTTGCGACCCCATGAACCACAGCATGCCAGGCCTCCCTGTCCATCACCAACTGCCAGAGTCCACCCAAACCCATGTCCATCGAGTTGGTGATGCCATCCAACCATCTCATCCTCTGTCGTCCCCTTCTCCTCCTGCCCTCAATCTTTCCCAGCATCAGGATCTTTTCAAATGAGTCAGTTCTTCGCATCAGGTGGCCAAAGTATTGGAGTTTCAGCTTCAACATCAGCCCTTCCAATGATACAATTAAAACCAAAATGAAATAGCATTGCATATTTATCAGAATGACTAAAATGAAAAACAATGACAGCACCAAATGCTGACAGTGATACAGAAAACAATCATAAATTTAGGGTGGGAATATAAAATGTTAAAATCACTCTGGAAAACAATTTGTTGGTTCCTTCTAAAACTGAACATGTGACTACCTAGCAGTTACAACCTTGGGCATGCACACCAAAGCAAGGAAAACTTATCTTCACACAGAAATGTGGATCACCTATTGACACAGGTTGAGATGAATTTCAAGGGAATTACACTAAGTGAAAAGAGTCAATCTCAAAATGTTACATATTGTATTGTTCCATTTATATGATGTTAATTAAATGAAAAGTAATATAGATAGAAACTGCAATACTTTGGCCACCTCATGCAACGAGTTGACTCACTGGAAAAGACTCTGATGCTGGGAAAGGTTGGGGGCGGGAGGAGAAGGGGACGACAGAGAATGAGATGGCTGGATGGCATCACTGACTCTGTGGACATGAGTTTGAGTGAACTCTGGGAGTTGGTGATGGACAGCGAGGCCTGGCGTGCTGTGATTCATGGGGTCGCGGAGAGTCAGACACGACTGAGCGACTGAGCTGAACTGAACTGAATATAGATAGCAGACTAATGACTTAAGGACTAGAGTTAAAAGCTGGGAATGAAGTTTAGGGAGGAAGATAAACATAACAAATTAAGAACATCACAAGGGATCTTTGTGGTGATAAATCTGAATATTGAAATACTGAGGTATTGAACATACAAACCTACGTATGTGACAAAACTTGTATAGAACTATATATATACACATATATGAATGAATCAAAGTAAGACTGGGAAATCTGAATAAGATCAATGCATTGTCTCAGTGTCAATATCTTGGTTGTGCTGCTATATTATAGTCTTGAGGTGTTACCATTGGGGGAAGTTGAATAGAAGGTACACAGCATCCCTGTATTACTTTAATAACTGCATGTGAATCTACTATTTTAAAAGGTTTAATTTTTAGAAAGATAAAAGATACAGGATTTTATCTCAGAAATAGAAATTAAATCATTTAAGGGAATTTTTAAAATCTCCTTGAAACTAAAATCTTAAGATATTTAGATTAATTTTTTTATTATCTTGAATTTAACTCTAGATGAACAATATCAGTGTAATCAACATTGTAGGGCTCCCCTGGTAGCTCAGCTGATAAACAATCTGCCTGCAATACAGGAGACCCTGGTTTGATTCCTGGATCAGGAAAATCCCCTGGAGAAGGGATAGGCTACCCACTCCAGTGTTCTTGGGGCTTCCCTGGTGGCTCAGATGGTAAAGAATCCACCTGCAATGTGGAAGACCTGAATTTGATCCCTGAGTTGGGAAGATGCCCTGGAGAAGGAAACAGCTACCCATTCCAGTATACTTGCCTGGAGAATTCCATGAACAGAGGATCCTAGTAGGCTACAGTAAGGTCACAAAGAGTCAGACATGACTGAGCAACTTTGACTTCACTCAGGCAACACTGTACATGCTAGAACAGCTTTCTTAAGTTTTAGTCTGTCCTTCACACATATTGTTATGGGGCATCCTATATGCATGTTGCTCCTATCTGAATAAATTTCCCCACAAATAAAGCTACCCAAATACACCAGGGGATTCTGAAGATTCAAGATGGGCCTACTGGGAAGATGGCTGAGCACCAAAATCACAACTATTGAACAACCATTGACAGGAGGACACTTGAACCCACCAAAAAATAGCCCACATCCAAAGACAAAGGAGAAGCTGCAACAAGACAGTAGGAGGGATGCAATCACGATAAAATCAAATCCAAAACCTTCTGGGTCCAGCAGCCCACAAAAAAGAACAGTTATACCACTGGAGTTTCTCACTATTGTGAAGGTCCTGAACCCCACATCAAATTTTCTCTTACATAGCCTTATCCACCAGAGGGCAGACAACAGAAGCAAGAATTATCCTCCCACTGCCAGAATGAAAACCACAATCACAGAAAGTTAATCAAAATGAGAAGGAAGAGGGCTATGTCCCAGATGAAGGAACAAGATAAAACCCCAGAAAAACAACTAAATGAAGTAGAGATAGGCAACCTTCCAGAAAAGAATTCAGAATAATGATAGTGAAGATCCATGATCTCAGAAAAAGAATGGAGGCAAAGATTGAGAAGATGCAAGAAATATTTAATAAAGCCCTAGAAGAACTGCAAGGAGATCCAACCAGTCCATTCTAAAGGAGATCGATCCTGGGTGTTCATTGGAAGGACTGATGCTAAAGCTGAAACTCCAATACTTTGGCCACCTCATGCGACGAGTTGACTCACTGGAAAAGAGTCTGATGCTGGGAGGGATTGGGGGTGGGAGGAGACGGGGACGACAGAGAATGAGGCGGCTGGATGGCATCACCGACTTGATGGATATGAGTTTGAGTGAACTCTGGGAGTTGGTGATGGACAGGGAGGCCTGGCGTGCTGTGATTCATGGGGTCGCAAGAGTCGGACACGACTGAGCAACTGAAATGAACTGAACTGAGAAGAACTAAAGAGCAAAACAAACAGAGATTAACAATACGATAACTGAATCGAAAACTACACTAGAAGGAATCAATAGCAGAACAACTGAGGCAGAAGAATGGATAAGTGACCTGGAATACAGGATGGTGGAAATTATTGCCGTGGAACAGAATAAAGAAAAATGAAAAGAACTGAAAACAACCTGAGAAACCTCTGGGAAAACACTGAATGGACCAACATTCACATTATACGGGGTCTCAGAGGAAGAAGAGAGAGAAAAGGATCCAAAAAAATATTTGAAGTAATAATAGCTGAACACTTCCCTAACATGGGAAAGAAAACAGTCAACCGAGTCCAGGAAGTGCAGAGGGTCCCAGGCAAGATAAACCCAAGGAAGAACCTGTCAAGACATAAATCAAATTGACAAAAATTTAAGACAAAGATAAAATATTAAAAGCAACAAGGGAAAAATAGCAAATAACATACAAGGGAACTCCATAAGGTTAACAGCTGACTTCTCAGGAGAAATTCTGCAAACCAGAAGGTAATGGCAAGATATATATTTTTAAAGTGATGAAAAGGAAGAACCTACAACCAAGAATACTCTATCCATCAAGACTCTCATTCAAATCTGGTGAAGAAATCAAAAGCTTTCCAGACAAGCAAAAGTTAAGAGAATTCACCAGACGAGCTTTACAACAAACGCCAAAGGAACTTCTATAGGCAGGAAATACAAGAGAAGGAAAAGATCTACAAAAACAAACCCAAAACAATTAAGAGAGTGGTAATAGGATCATACATATCAATAATTACCTTAAATGTAAATGGATTAAATACACCAACCAAAAGACACAGACTGGCTGGGTGGGTAGAAAAACAAGACCTGTATATGTGCTGTCTACAAGAGACCCAATCCGACCTAGGGACATAGACAGATTGAAAGTATGGGGATGGGAGAAGTTGTTCCACACAAATGGAAATCAAAAGAAAGCTGGAATAGCAATACTCATATCAGACAAAACAGACTTTAAAACAAAGACTGTAAGAGACAAAAAAGAACACTACATAATGATCAAGGGATCAATTAAGCCCAACTTGTCTAAAGGGTCATTTAAGACCTGTGCTTCCTTTTTAGTTATCTATATGGATGATCTGTCCATTGATGAAAGTGGGGTGTCAAAGTTCCCCCAAATTATTGTGTTACCATCAACTTGTCCCATTATGGTTGTTAGTATTTGCCTTACATATTGAGGTGCTCCTATGTCAGATGCATATATATTTACAATTGTTATGTCTTCTCTTGGATTGATCCCTTGATCATTATGTAGTGTTCTTTTTTGTCTCTTATAGTCTTTGTTTTAAAGTCTCATCCAAAAGTAGCAAACTACACATTCTTAAGTGCACATGGAACATTCTCCAGGACTGACCACATGCTTGGCCACAGGCAAGCCTTGGTAAATTTAAGAAAGTTGAAATCATATCAAGCATCTTTTCCGATCACAACTCAATGAGATTAGAAATAAACGATAAGAAAAAAAAACTATAAAAAACACAAACACATGGCAGCCAATCAATATCCTACTAAACAACCAGTGTATCACTGAAGTAATCAAAGAGGAAATCAGAAAATACCTATCTGGGTTTTTTTGGTAGTTGTTGGAAAGTGCAATGGTCCAAAATCTATTGGTTGCAGCAAAAGCAGTTCTAAGTGGGAAGTTTACAGCAATACAATCTTATCTCAAGAAACAAGAAAAATCTCAAACAACTTAACCTTACATATAAAACAACTAGAGAAAGAAGGAAAAACAAAACCTGAATTTAGTAGAAGGAAAGAAATTATAAGGATCATCAGAAATAAATGAAAGAAACAAAAAAAAATTGCAAAGACCAATGAAACTAAAAGCTAGTTATTTGAAAAGAAAATTGATAAACCTTTAGCCAGACTTATTAAGAAAAAAAGGGAGAAGACACAAATCAATAAAATGAGAAATGAAAAAAGAGAAGTTACAAATGACCTCACAGAATTACAAAGGATCATGAGACTACTACAGCCAACTGTATGCCAAGCAAATGAACAACCTGGAATGAATGGACAAATTCTTAGAAAGGTACAGTCTCCCAAGACTGAACCAGGAAGAAATAGAAAACATGAACAGACCAATCACAAGCACTGAAATTGAAATGGATTAAAAAGCTCCCAACAAACAAGTCCAGGACCTGATGACTTCACAGGTGAATTCTGTCAAACATTTTGGGGAAGAATTAACCCCTATCCTTTCTAAACTGTTTCAGAAAATTGTAGAGGAAGGAAAACTTCCAAACTCATTCTATAAGGCCACCATCAACCTGATACCAAAAACAGACAGAGACATCACACAAAAAAAGATGCAGGCCAATATCACTGATGAACATAGATGCAAAAATCCTCAACAAAATACCAGCAACCTGAATTCAACAATACATTAGAAAGATCATATGTCAGGATGAAATGGGATTCATCCTAGGGATGCAAGAATTTTTCAGTGTCCACAAATCAATCAGTGTGATACACCACATCAACAAATCAAAGAATTTGTTGGATATGTGAAAAAAGAAAAAAAAAATGAAAGTGTCCACCCTCCAGAGCAGCAGATGAGTGTGGGGGATGGGAAACAAGGTCCCGAGGAAGTGGAATTCTGTGTCAGGGGCTGGTAACAGCCTTGGAGAATGTGGCTGTGCTCCCAGAGGCTGGTCTATGAGCTCTGGTGAGCGAAGACAGCAGAGAAGGTTTCAGGAAAGAGTAGTGTACTGCCAATGAGACCACTGGTTCCTGAGCACACCAAGATCTTTCCAAAGACTCCCTGAGGCTCTTGAGGAAATTTCACAGGAGTTGAGTTCCAGCATTAGCTAGTGAAGTACAAGTAGGTGAAGATGACCTCTTTTAATGAATCATTATTAGTTTTGCAATCTTAGAATTAGAGGTTGTCTAGTACAACTGGCCCCATTCATGGTAAAATACCTTTGAAGACATTTCTGTCAAATGGTCATTCAGCTTCTTCCTAGTTATTTCTAGTCACAGTCACTTTGAAGAAGAGCCAATCTGATTATAAATATCACGAATTTGACAAAATCCCAGACTCTATTAAATGAGTGCAAACCACCTGCAAAACCCACAAGTCCTTTAAAATGTTGCAAAGCAGTAAAACAATATTACTTTTAATTTGCAGAATATTAAGTTCCTATAGGAAGAAGGATTATAATTTTAAAAATTCATAACACTCTTCTTGCCCTCTAGAAATAAATTAACTTGGACAGGAGACAGATATTCCGAGCACATTGCTGTTAGATGTACAATATGTACAGGGTTTTTAAATATTTAAATCCAATTTTAAACCCAATATGTACATAATTTTTTAATATTTATATTTGTTTTACAAAAAATTGTATAAATTTTAATATGATTGTCATAAATTTCTTAGTGTGATTTTTAAATACAAAAAAAGAAAAAACCAAATCAATATAAGAATGGAGACACAACTCACAAGAAAAACTTTTAAACACTGAACCAAGTAGTTCATTTAAGCAACCACCAGGTTGTGCTGGTGACTCAGTGAAGTGGTTTTTTAAAAAAGTAAATTTTGCTTAAAATTTATATTTTGCATTTTCTTAGGCCCTGGATGTATAACCAGAGATTTTACATAACTTCTTATATAAAATTTTCAGTTCATTATTAAAGCAAGAACTTTTTTAAATGATGTTTCTAGAGAAAAATTAAAAATTAAGCAGGTTGAATATATTCAGTTTGCAAAACTTACTGGACACTTACAATGTTGTGTGGTAAAGCATGAATGGATGAGACGTGATAATCACAATGTAAATAGCATGCACAAATATTAACTGATTATTCCAGTGTAATAAGTGTCTAGAATCCAAGCTCCAAGTACTTTTTATTTTCTTTTGTTTACTGCTCTATCGCCAATACCTGGAATATAGTAGGAGTACAGTAAAAAGTTATATATAAAGTGTCATGAACATAAAAACTAGTTTTAAATGTTCAGCCATATAATTTATGTTCTGTAAAGCAGTATGTGTAAACCATTTGATAAAAACTTAAATTTTACAAATCCCAAGACATTGATATATACCTCTTAGTGAAAGTGTTTGTCTGTCAGTCATTTCTGATTCTTTGAGACTCCATGGACTGTAGCCCTTCAGGCTCCACTGTCCACAGAATTCTCCAGGCAAGAGTATTGGAGTGGGTTGCCATTCCCTCCTCCAGGGGATCCTCCCAACACAGGGATCAAACCTGGGCCTCCTGCACAGCAGGCAGATTATTTACCGTCTGAGCTACAGGGAAGCTTATAAGGAGTAACCTTATTTGCCATTTTTTAGTATAAATGGTCTCAAGAGGCTAAATTCTATCTTTTGTGTATTCTCAAATCCAGAATATTTTATATCATTAAATTGTATTATGACATTATTTGGTACTTTCAGTATTCAAAATCATGTGACAACGATTTCTTTTCTCTTTTTGCTATACACAATGTCCCTGAAGATTCTGACGTATTACCAGAATGAGGTTGACCCATCCTCCAAGAGAGTTATTGTTGAAAACAAAGCAAGGTTAAATATTCTCTTGTAGCTGATTTTTTTTCATCCAGCCCTGGAGTTGAACTTTGGAAGAACATGTACAAGTTTCTACTTCGGAATCTAAACCAAAGTAAACTGTATTTGGGGCCAACACTGAGCCTCTCCTCTCTTTCATGCTGACTTAGAAGCATTTCTCCAGATTGTTCACTCTCTGTTCCTTCATATTTCTCTATTCCATATTCCTATTTTTTTTTACATTCTTTTCTAGAAGGCAATGTGTATCGGTGCAGAAAAGCACAGGAGTTGGAGCCAAGTAAAGTGGATTTAAAAATAGGATCTGCTACATTCTGGTGACCTTCAACAGATTCTTAACTCTGAAATTCAGTTTACTCATGTGTTTTATCCAGGAGAATACACATTATTTCTACCTTTGAAAAAGATTAAAAGCAAGTGGAAGTTGCATGGAAAAGTATTCAGTTCACTGCTAGGAAGTTTCTCTGCCACATTTCTTTCATTTTTCAAAGAGGAAGAAAAGATCTTCATTTGCACCAAGGAGCTGTTTTGCCCAATTAAGAAAACAAAGAAACTTCATGCTGCCGATAGCTCTTTGGTCCTTAAACAATATACTATGATTTTTGCTTTTAAAATTATGGAACTGAGAATATATGTCCAGAACCTGGAAAAAGAAAATAAAAAGAGTTATAAATTCAAATCAATAAGACAGTGAAATATTACATTTTACCTAATATAGCATGAGATTCTCAGGGCTAGGAAAGAAATTTGACATATGAAATGTCTCTGTGAATTTAGTCCAAAGAGGCCAAGCAGTTTGATGAACATTTTATATATATATATATATATATATATATATCTAGAAATAAAAGTAATTGGAATACCCCCAGTAGGGTTCTTAGTCCTAGTTGAGAGAGACAGAGAGCGGTCCAAACTTCAGATTGCCCTTGTCAAGACCTATTTTTTGAGGTGATTTTAGTCAACATTATATGATGATGATTTTTTTAATAAATATTTTCTCAGCATCTACAGAGTTGATCATAAGAGTTTTCTCTTTAGTTCCATTAACAAATATTAGTAGATTTCCTAATACTGAACCATCCATGTACCCTGCTTAGATGTGATGAACCTCTGTTTTTTCTCTTGCTGAAATATCTGCTAATATTTTATTTGGGATTTTTGTATTCATATTCAAAAATGAGGTTGGTCCTTTTTGTATGTAATTTTGTAGACTTTGGCATTGGTGTTACACTTATAAAAACAATTTTGAAGTGTTTCTTCTTTTTTTAGGTTTTAGATTAAATAGTATTGGAATTATTTGCTCTTTAGTGAATTCTCCTGTGAAACCACTTGTGAGTGGTAATTTTTGTAATGTAACTCTTGACAAGTTTATTTTATGGAATTGGACTCCAGGTTTCCTATATGTTCCAGCATTATTTTCCTAGAAAATGGACTATTTTATCCAAGCCTTTTAATCCATTTGAATAGAACAAAACAAAATAGTTTGGATTTTTTTTAATTTCCTCTATTTCTATTTCTCCAGTATTTCTTAAATTTAGTATTTGCCGTCCCTTTTTTTTCTAAATTTAGAATAAATTGTAGTAGATGTATCAATTTTGCAAAAAAAAGCTCTTTATTTATTGATTCATTTTCTATTAATAATTCAATATTTTAAACTATTTTCCTACCCTCTATTTTTATTAATTTTATGATTTTTCCTGATTAAATGCTTAGTTTATTTTCACTGTTCCATTTATTATACAGTATTTAAAGTTACATGTTATATTCCTGTTTTAGCAGTACACATATCCCATGAGTTGTGAAATGTTGCAAAGTTTCACATCCATTTTCTAAATGTTTTGTCATTTTGCATTTTTCTCTTACGTATAAGTGCCTTTAAAGATAGCTTTTAATATTCAAGTAATAGAGAACTTTTGTTTTCTTAATTACTTAAGTAATTAAGTTTAATTAAACAGTTGGAGAAGGAAATGGCAACCCACTCCAGTATTCTTGCCTGGAGAATCCCATGGATGGAGGAACCTCTTAGGCTACAGTCCATGGAGTCACAAAGAATCGGACACGACTGAGCGACTTCACTTCACTAGAGGACATTATCTAGACTCTTTCTAACATAACATTTATTGAGGTTTGCTTTTGTGACCAAATACCTATTCATTTATGTGGCTGTCTTAACGTCTTAATAAGAAGGTGTGGTTCTAGTTTCTCAAAAACAGAACTACACATATACATGTACACATACACATTTTATAGATTTATCATGTAAATTTTTTTTGTTTTTCAGTAAATTTGTTTTATCATGAACTGAGAAAGGTAACTTAAAGTTTCCCTCCATTAGTGTGTTTATTTCTTCTTACCAGTCCTGCTGAATTTTTATTTAGGACATAGAGAGTCACAACTCTCACATATACAATGTAAACTTTACCCTTAACATTATTAAGGGTGCTTACTAGTTTTGGCCTGTCTTCCATTCTAACTGATACCCATACTATTTGTTCATTTGTTTGCATTTACTTCATATATCTTTGGCCACTGTCTTATTTTCCGTCTTTCTGAATCACTTGGTTTTAGCTAGGTTTTTGTATGTAACATGGATTTGTATTTTACTTTATGATCCAGCCGAATACTTTTTTAACTAATAAAGAGGTTAGGACATTTACATTTATGAATAAATGTTTGCTTTAGTTCTGTCATAATATTTTATGTTATGATATCTCATTTTTATTTACATTAACTATATGATTTGCCTTTCTTCTTCCTTATGTGTATGAAATTTTGATACTTAAAAAAGCTTGTACTTTTTGTGATGGTACATGCTTTTATAATAACTATAAAATTCCCTTACTGTGTCTATTAATTCCCCATTATAATTAATGATGTAACTAATACATTTCCTCTTCTTTTCCCTTCTGCTCCTTTTTCTCCACCATCAAGTTTTAGCCAAAAATAAATACTCTTTAATGTCTGTTTTACACTATTAAATATACTTATTCTTTACTGAGGTCAGCTTGTTAGGTCTCCAAGGAGATGTCAGATTGTTAGTTCTCCAAGGAGATGTCAGATTGTTCTAATTAGGGATATGTTCTAATTAGGATTCTCAGCTTTCAGAAAGTAGTATCAATCAAACTTTCCTTAACTTATTTATTAATTAGGGCATGCAGTTGTACATATTAATGGGAAAAGAAAGACAGTTTCAAGTCTTAATGATCCTATTTAAGTGAAATCTTGAATTCTCCACCTGTAACTTAGTGAGACTTTAGTGAATGTATGTTGAACCCATAACTGTTTGGATGAATCTTAAAATGTAAGCAAGTCTTATTGCTTTCCTGTGAAATTACGGATCTCCTAACCTAATTTTTCTTGTCATATTTCCCTGTGCTGTGCTTGGTCACTCAGTCATGTCCGACTCTTTGCGAACCCATGAACTGTAGCCTGCCAGGTTCCTTTGTCCATGGGATTTTCCAGGCAAGAATACTGGAGTGGGTAGCCTATCCCTCCTCCAGGGCATCTTCCCAACCCAGGAATTGAACCAGGGGTCTCCTGCATTGCAGGTGGATTCTTTACCAGCTGAGCTAACAGGGAAACTGGTCATATTTCCCTATTAGCTGTCAATGAGTCCCTCTGACCTTGCCCCTGTTTGAGTTGCATTTTCATGTATTCTCAGTAACTTTGTTCTTAGTATGGTTTTGAATGGCAGCAGAATATATCCTACCCAAATATACCATGCTGGTATTAAAGATTATTTTAAACTGAAGACTATTGAGAAAAAGTAGATATAAAAAAATCTCTCCCTCTTTACCTAAAATCAGGACATAAATGTGTAAATGTGTTCCTTTCCCTTCTTTCCCAGAAGAGACAGAAGTTAATCACTGGAGAAAACTCTAGACTCTTCTAAGCCCAAAGACCTCACCAGCAGAACCTACATTAAAAACATTACTCAGTAGACCTGGTCTTCCATTAGTTTTCCTCATATACTTATTAATACCTTCCCACAGTTTGCCACCCCAGAAGCTCAAAGCCCTTTTCCTTTATCTTGTAACTTCTCTACAAATGTATTGTTCTTTGTTAAAATACTATTTAAGCCCAAGTTCGAACCACCCCTTGGAGTTAGTTACTCATCCTCGAGTACCCCTGTGTGTGTGCCCAGCATACATGTTAATGTTAATTCATTTCTGTTCATTTTTCTCTTGTTAATCTCTTTTTCAACATTCTAATATTAGTGCATTAGTCAATGAACCTGAGATGGATAGAAGAAAGTTTACATTCCTCCCCTACAGTTTCTAATAACCATGCAAGTCAAGAGGGAGTGTCTCAGAGCATAAGAAAATAAGAGCTTCAGTTACCAGAAGTCCCTTTATACTAAAAGCACAAAGATAATCACTATGTAAGATATTAGCAATATTAATAACTCAATCTCTTCCCATATGAAATTTTACTGTTGAGGTCAAGTATAAGGAGACAAAGGAGGATCAAAATACCATTACATCTTTATTAATAGCAGAACTGATTAAGGAAATCAGTGTCAGGACTTGCACCTGCCTCTCAGAACCTGGACCCTAGCTTCACCCAGTAAGGGACATGAGGAGAAGGTGGAAATGAAATATCATATATCTGGCTTGTACTTTCTAAGCATTTGCCTTAATTAAGTACAAACAAGACAGTGATGAAGAGATATTGGGTACTGTTCCCTCAATGACCAACTCATCAATTTTTTCAGTCTTATCTGTCAAGTTAATCTGTCGTTTTCTCATAGAGTGAGCTAAGTAAGGAAGCAATAATAGGAATGGAAAGTGCTGACCTCTGACCTGCTCCCTCCTGGCAAGTGGTAGAGATTGCTGACTGCCTACCCAGTAGCCATTTACTCTCTTAATTAATAACAAAATCCTAATTTTTTTCCCTAGGTGGCAATTTTCTGAATTGAATGCCAAGTTTCCCAGTTTACCGTGCAAGTAGGTGTGGTTTGTGAGATGTCAGTAAAAGCACCTTTGGCCCTCCTTTGCCCCTTTGTCTTCTTGCTGCTTGGGCTGTGGACAAAGCCATGTGAGTCAAGCAGCCGTATGGAAACCATGATGCATCCACTAGAATGAAGTCACTATTGAGAAGAGAAGGAAGAGACACTAAGTCCTTGATGGCTCATTCCACCATATCTGCCCTGGACTGCCTACCTCGAGATGCCTTTTATGTTAGAGAAAAATAGACCCTCATATGCTTAAACCACTGCAGTCAGACTTATGTCAGTAGCTGAAGCAGTTAGTAAATGATGGATTTCATTTACGGACATATGAGGGGAGAGAGGACGATGTTTATGTAATACATGGGCTGGGGCTTAGCACTATCCTGTCATCACTGTCCCACAGAGTAGAGCAGTGCCTTTCATTCCAAACCTCCACCTGAAAGTTCTTCCTGGACTTGGCATCTGTCGTTCACCTCTGTATTTTCATTCTTGTTTAGAATGTAGGAGAATGTGTAGATATCAAGAATGGTTTATTCATCTCTGTTCTCCAAAACTGTCACTACCTAATCATTACCTAATTCTGTTTGGTATCTGACAATACTTTTATATTTCCAACTACAATTAATTATAGGTTATAAACATGGATCTAAACCAGAGTTACAGATTTAAGATTAAGCACCTGGCTGTTGGAACCATGGGAGCTGGAGAGATGTCCAAGGAAGAACTCAAAAGAGTAGACCAAAGAGTGAACCCAGAGGAATCCTGACTTTAATAATGTTTCCTAAAGAGAAAGTTTTACTTGCCAAAAGTCAAACTGTCATGATGTCATGAGGAGACAGAATTTTGGTACTGTGGCAGAGGGACATCCTTTAGGACACCTATCAGAGCATCAGACCATATTTTTCACTTACTGTAAAGTGCAAGTCCCTAAACTTGTTCCTATTTGTTGGCCATTTAAGAACCAACAGTTCCTCATCACTAGCCTACAAGGATATGCAAGATGACCTATCCTTAGTTAGTGAGAGAGATGAAGATCTTCATAATTTATAAAATGTTGTCTTTTATGGGGGAGCAATAAGTGGCTCTTACTGGCTGTTACAGAAACCAGGAAAAGTACCTCTGAGTTTTTTGTCATTTCAGATCTTCAGTGACAAAGGAATCCAGGCCAGTGTCAAATTAAGTACTTATACCTTCACCTCCAGTCACCTCAGTGCAAATATGGGATGCATGTAAAGAACATTATTCTTAGGCTTTAATGACCTTATTTCCTAAATATCCCTTTCCACTCACATCCTTATGGTTCTGTATTTCCACTCATTTATAACAATGGTAATTTTTTCCTTAATACATATCAAATTATATTTATTCTTATCCTTCCTTATTCTTGACTCTTACTAATAAAGCCCCAGGTCTCCACGTGCCTAGATGTATACAGTCCTCAGCTAAGTCCAGAAGACTGACTAAAAGTCAGTCCTGGGCATTAACACGATTTCAATAGGTTAATCTATGTTGTTGTCATTCAGTAAAGTCATGTCCAACTCTTTACTATGCCATGGACTAAAGCACACCAGGCTCCTCTTTCCTCCACTATCTCCCAGAGTTTGTTCAAATTCATATCCATTGATTTGGTGATGATATATAACCATCTTATCCTCTGCCACCACCTTCTCCTTTTGCCTTCAATCTCTCCTAGGGTCAGGGTATTTTCCAATAAGTCAGCTCTTCAAATCAAGTGACCAAAGAATTGGAACTTCAGCTTCAGCAATCATTCTTCCAATGAATATTTAGGGTTGATTTCTGTCAGGATTGACTGGCTTGATCTCACAGTCCAAAGAATAGCAATACCAAAGAATGTTCAAACTACTGTACAACTGTGCTCATTTCAAATGATATCAAAGTTATGCTCAAAATCCTTCAAGCTAGGCTTGAGTAGTACATGAACCAAGAAGTTCCAGATGTAAAAACTGGGTTTAAAAAAGGCAAAGGAACCAGAGATCAAATTGCCAATATTTGTTGGATCATAGAGAAAGGAGTTCCAGAAAAACATCTTTTTCGGCTTCATTGACTCTGTTAAAGCCTTTGACTATGTGGATCACAACAAACTATGGAAAATTCTTAAAAATATGGTAGTACAAGACCAGCTTACCTGTCACCTGAGAAACCTGTATGCAGAACAAGAAGCAACAGTTAGAAGCAAACATGGAACTTGCTCAAAATTGGAAAAGGAGTACATCAAGGCTGAACATTGTCACCCTGCTTATTTAAGTTATATGCAGAGTAAATCACATGAAAAGCTGGGCTGGATGAAGCTCAAGCTGGAAATAAGATTGCCTGGAGAAATACAAAAAAATCTCAGATATGCAGATGACACCAATCTATTGGCAAAAAGTGAAGAGGCACTGAGAAGTCTCTTGATAAGGGTGAAAGAAGAGAGTGAAAATACTGGCTTGAAACTCAGCATTCAAAAAACTAAGATCATGGCATCTGATCCCATCACTCCATGGCAAATAGAAGACGAAAAATTGGAAGCAGTGACAGACTTTATTTTCTTGGGCTCCAAAATAACTGAAATGGTGACTGCAGCTATGAAATTAAAAGACTTCTGCTCCTCGGAAGGAAAGCTATGACACATCTAGACAGCATATTAAAAAGAAGATACATCACTTTGCTGACAAATGTCTGTATAGACAAAGCTGTGATTTTTCCAGTAGTAATATGTGTGAGGGCTTTCCTGATGGTTCAGATGGTAAAGAATCTGCCTGCAATGTGGGAGAATCTGCCAGCAAGGCAAGAGACCTAGGTTCGATCCCTGGGTTAGGAAGATCCACTGGAGGAGGGCATGGCAACCCACTCCAGTATTCTTGTCCTGGAGAATCCCCATGGACAGAGGATCCTGATGGGCTACAGTCCATGGGTCCCAAAGAGTTGGGCATGACTGAGCAACTAGTTCAGTTCAAATCAGTTGCTCAGTCATGTCTGACTCTTTGCAACCCCATGGACTGCAATGCACCAGGCTTCCCTGTCCATGACCAACTCCCAGAGCTTGCTCAAACTCATGTACATAGAGTCGGTGATGCCATCCAACCATCTCATCCTCTGTCATCCCCTTCTCCTCCTGCCTTCAGTCTTTCCCAGCATCAGGGTCTTTTCAAATGAGTCAGTTTTTCACAACAGGTGGTCAAAGTATTGGTACTTCAGCTTCAGCATCAGTCCTACCAATGAATATTCAGGACTGATTTCCTTTAGGATTGGCTGATTTGATCTCCTGGCAGTCCAAGGGATTCCCAAGAGTCTTCTCCAACACCACAGTTCAAAAGCATCAGTTTTTCGGTACTCAGCTTTCTTTATTGTCCACCTCTCATATCCATACATGATTATTGGAAAAACCATAGCTTTGACTAGATGGACCTTTGTTGGCAAACTAATGTCTTGCTTCTTAAAGTTGTCTAGGTTTTTCATAGCTTTACTTCCAAAGAGCAATCGTCTTTTAATTTCATGGCCATAGTCACCATCTGCAGTGATTTGGGAGCTCAAAATAAAATAAAATCTCTCACTGTTTCCATTGTTTCCCCATCTATTTGCCATGAAGTGATGGGACTGGATGCCATGATCTTAGTTTTCTGAATGTTGAGTTTTAAGCCAACTTTTTCACTCTCCTCTTTCACTTTCATTAAGAGGTTCTTTAGTTCTTCTTCACTTTCTGCCATAAGGGTCGTATCATCTGCATATCTAATGTTACTGATATTTTTCTTGGCAATTTTAATTCCAGTTTGTGCTTCCTCCAGCCCAACATTTCGCATGATGTACTCTGCATATAAGTTAAATAAGCAGGGTGACAATATTCAACCTTGATGTACTCCTTTCCCAATTTGGAACCAGTCTGTTGTTCCATGTCTGGTTCTAACTGTTGCTTCCCGACCTGCATACAGATTTCTCAGGAGGCAGATCAGGCGGTCTAGTATTCCCATCTCTAGAAGAATTTTCCACAGTTTATTGAGATCCACACAGTCAAAGGCTTTGGTGAAGTCAGCAAAGAAGAAGCAGATGTTTTTCTTGAACTTTCTTGCTTTTTTGATGATCCAACTGATGTTGGCAATTTGATCCCTGGTTCCTCTGCCTTTTCTAAATCCAGCTTGAACATCTGGAAGTTCATTGTTCACGTACTTTTGAAGCCTAGCTTGGAGAATTTTGAGCATTACTTTGCTAGCATGTGAGATGAGTGCAATTGTGTGGTAGTTTAAACATTCTTTGGCATTGCCTTTCTTAGGGACTGAAATGAAGACTGACCTTTTCCAGTCCTGTGGCCCTATTGAGTTTCCAAATTTGCTGGCATATTGAGTGCACCACTTTCACAGCATCATCTTTTAGGATTTGAAATAGCTCAACAGGAATTCCATCACCTCCACTAGCTTTATTCATAGTGATGCTTCCTAAGGCCCACTTGACTTCGCATTCCATGATGTCTGGCTGTAGGTAAGTGATCACACCACTGTGGTTATCTGGGTCGTGAAGATCTTTTTTGTACAGTTTTTCTTTGTATTCTTGCCACCTCTTCTTAATATTAGCTTCTGCTTCTGTTAGGTCCATATCATTTTGTCCTTTATTGTGTCCATCTTTGCATGAAATGTTCCCTTGATATCTCTAATTTTCTTCAAGAGATCTCCAGTCCTTCCCACTCTATTGTTTTCCTCTATTTCTTTGCACTGATAACTGAAGAAGGCTTTGTTATCTCTCCTTTCGATTCTTTGCATTCAAATTGGTATATCTGCATTCAAATTGGTATATCTTTCCTTTTATCCTTTTCTTTAGCTTCTCTTCTTTTCTCAGCTATTTGTAAGGCCTCCTCAGACCACCATTTTGCCTTTTTGCATTTCTTTTCTTGGGGATGGTCTTGATCACTGCCTCCTGTACAACTTCACAATCCTCCATCCATAGTTCTTTAGGCACTCTGTCTCTAATCCCTTGAATTTATTTGTAACTTCCACTGTATAATGATAAGCGGTTTGATTTAGATCTTACCTAAATGGTCTAGTGGCTTTCCCTACTTTCTTCAATTTAAGTCTGAAAATGCAGTAAAGAATTCATGATGTGAGCCGCATTCAGCTCCCAGTCTTTTTTTTGCTGACTGTGTAGAGTTTCTCCATCTTGGGCTGCAGAGAATATAATCAATCTGATTTTGGTATTGACAATTTGGTTATGTCCATGTGCACAATATGTGTAAAGCATCTTGAACTGTGCCAGACAAGGAGAAAATAAGTTCTATTTCGCATCTCCTCCTTAGTTTCATGCTGCAGGTGCCTCTCTTTGCTGTTCTTGGCTCTGTGTCAGAGCCTTGCTTCTGGCCATGATCTGGAACACTTGAGCTACCTTTCTTCTTAGGATGATGCTGCCACTGTAACAGGTGTCAGCAGAGAGGTAAATGTGAGGAAGGTCTTATTTCTCTTTGTTTACTCATTTCTCGTGCTGCTATACACTGTGCAACTATCCAGTTTTATGGATGAGTTGGAAAATTATGAGCAAAGCAAAATATATAGACTCAGTACTTTACGTGACACTCCCCACTTTCAAAAGTACTAAGTGCTGTTTGCAGATAGTCTCCTCATGGACACCCCAAGTTCCAGACTACACAGAGAGGATCCCTGACCCCGCCACAAGTCTCGGTCCTCCAGCCTGCCCAAGTGGGTTAATTTAACCCTAAGTTCAGCTTCATTCCAACACACAAGGAAATTTATGAGGGGGTATTTCTCACAATCTGAGCTATCCATTATAGAATAGGGGAGTCTTCAACAGAGTAGTACAGAGCACTCTTTGGCACTCAAAACGGATCTCTTTCAAGTCTTCCTGCAAGTGGTAAGTGTAATGTGACTCCTCTTTCTTCCTGATTCTCTAGTCATTAACTGTAACACACGTAGACACACACACACATACACAGTCTCAGAAGCAATAAAATCTAAATCTACGGTAAAGAAAAAAAGAATTGTCCTAAATGTCTCTAATATGCACAGTACCTCCAGGGCAGGATAGAGGTTAACAGTTAACAACATGTTGTAAATCCATGGAATTTCTCTCTTATTATTTTGCTTTCAGACTTAGACCCCAGAGCCCAAGAATTTGGCCCAGTTATAAACCACCTATCCCATGGTTACTAATCCATGGCCTAAGAGTTTTGAAACTTTGAAAAGAAAGATTTAGGTTTGATTTATCTTACATTTCAGGCCATATAAACAGCTCTTAAATGAGGCTTTCTCTTATATGGATGTGGATGTATATGAAAGAGATTATTTACATTTCTCCTAGCCAAGCAAACCCTTCTAGGAGTTGGAAGGCTATCTTAAGTTATCACCCAAGTCATAGCTACCTTTCATCTTTGGTAAGCCTGTTCTCATAACTGAAGAAAAATAAATTCATTCTCCAGGATTTTTATATGACCACCTGCCCCATCTCCCAGCCAGTAAAGTTGCTTGAACAAATCCATTTAGCCTACCAAGAAAAGGATGGAAGGCATAGAGTCTCATGTTACTCATCTCTTGGACCTAATATAGAGTCCAATAAACAATAGGCACCTAATAGATGCTAACTTGCATGCAGTGAACCAGTTGAAATAGTATAAACCTCAAAAAGAGTACAAGTAAGAGATTTGCAATTTTTTTAAGTAGAGAGAAGACCTCGCTTGAAAAAGAAAGACTAAGAGTCCTCCACATGTAGATAAAATATTCTTGAGTGTGATGCTTACCAATAAGTGACTGATGCAAACAGAACCATTTCAGAAGAGAACTGTCTTCAGGGTTTTTCTCAGAGCAAGTTTAACATCCTTATTCCTCAGACTGTAGATCAAAGGGTTAAGCATGGGAACCACATTGGTGTAGAAGACTGAGGCAAATTTACCCTGGTCTTTTGATCCAGGAAAAAAGGTTGTTAAATAGGCGAATGCCCCTGACCCAAAGAACAGAGCCACGGCAACTGCATGGGAGCCACATGTGCTGAAGGCTTTGGACCTGCCCTCAGCGGAAGGAATACGGAGGATACTGGAGAGAATCAGAGCATATGAGGCGAAGATACTGATAATGGATATTGCGATGACCCCTCCAACAACAATAAAAAACACCAGCTCATTGATGTGAGTGCTGGTGCAGGAGAGCTTTAAGAGGGGGAGAACTTCACACAGATAGTGGTCGACAATATTGGAATCACAGAAGGTCAGTTTCAGCATGCTTCCGGTGTGGGCCATGGCCCCAGCAAACCCTATCACATACGAACCAAGCATCATCAGAGAACAGACCTGAGGGGACATGGTGACCGTGTACAGCAGAGGATTGCAAATAGCCACAAAGCGATCATAAGCCATTGATACCAACACGTAGCACTCAGAATTGACAAAGAAACAGAAGAAAAATAGTTGCGTCATGCATCCCACGTAAGAAATGATATTTTCTGATACGAAATCAATTAGCATTTTGGGGGTAAACACACAGGAATAACAGAAATCTATAAAAGACAAGTTGAAGAGGAAAAAGTACATTGGAGTGTGAAGGCTAGAATTCAGCGCAATTAAGGTGATCAAGCCCAAGTTGCCCACAACCGTGAACACATAAATCCCTAAGAACAGGAAGAAGAGGGGGAGCCGAAGCTCTGATAATTCTGATAATCCCACGAGAATAAACTCAGTCACCGAGGAGCTGTTTAACAGAGCCATTCTCTTCTGGGGAGCTGTCTGTGGAAACAAGGGACAAAATGTTTCAATTGATTATAGTCACAAGCATAGCTGATGGAAAAAAGTCTAGAAGATAAGCCAGTGCATGAATGCCCTCCTTTTTGCCTTTCTTCTCTCCTCTATATGCCCTCCCCCTACCCTGACCCTGCCAAGCTATTGACAATGTGTCTCTGACTACATCTTAGCTCCCCTGGGCTGATCATGAATCCAGGCTAGAGTCTGTTAGCACGGGCAGCAAGAATTCTGTCTGCACTTGGGAGGTGAGGAGATGGAACACCTGAACTGGCTGCCCAGCGACTCTCAGAAAGACCTTCCAAGAGCCAGGAGTACAACCTGAACCCACTGTGTCTCAGCCTCTGAGAGACAGCTCTCCCATCCCACATTGTCTCCGTTCACCCTGCCGCCCCTTCCCAACCAGATGTGAGATCCACACCCTGAGAGAAAACCCCTCTGCCTGCACCTCCTGCCTTCCTCCTTTTAGTCCCTTCACTGCATTTGACACCAGAATCAGTTTCCAGAGTAAAGAGAGGATCAGTCCTTCTCAGACCCCTCGATTGTGAATTTAAAAGAAAGCCATCAGGAAAAATGGGAGTCAGACGTTCACCTTCCTCCTCCCTGCCCTTCAGTCCTGGGCATTAAGCAATCTTTTTTTCCATTAGCTCAAAGGAGAAAATGGTGTTAGTGCATAAAGCAGACAGCTTCACGTTTCAACTCTTCTGATTCCCTTGGTGCTGAGAATCAGAGCTTGTACAGACCTGTCTCCAAGGTGCTCTAGGAATAGACCAAGATTTCTGTTGGTGGATTTTCCCAGATGGTATATATCAACTTTAGGAGAAAAAAAAGAGCAACCCTTATTTTCATCAGAACCCCAGCTGGTATATCATGGAGAACTTTGGGCTACTTGATGATCTCAGGGATCTGATTAGATACAGTCTCAATCCCTAGGTAATTTCTCAGAGTTATGTCCCTACAAGGAGGGAATTGGACAGTCTTTGTTTACAACCTGGGTGATGATGTTTACCTCGCGTCTTGGGACTCAGGTGTTCACTCAAACTTCTCCTAAACTCTGAGGATTTCACGTTGTTTAGTGCTGAATTGAGGTGGGCTGGGGAGGAGGACTCAGATTTCCTCTCCTTTATTAAATATTGGCACTTACACTTGACATTAAGGGAGGATGATCCCACACTTATTTTAACTACTATTTCCAAATTTGTAAAGGGAGCTTTGAGAATAGGACCAAAAAAAGTTAGGTCAGACTTGTAGGTGGTATGAAAATCACCTCTGACAAAATGTTTCTAGCACCATGAGCTGCTCAGAACAGTGGAGACATCGCATGACCACCACCATCACAAGCACCACCTACCCTCAGCTCTCCCAAGGGCTACAGACAGGCTTTTATGCAAAGAAGCACTCACACATGCACTCACACGCACATACACACACACACACCTTCACAGACTTACTCTATGGATGTGTGCAGGCCAAGGTATTAACAGGAGATGTACCTAAAGGTTTTAATTCTGTCATCTTTCAGATGGCAAAGTTGTTTTCCGTGTCATCTGCTACATGAATATTCTAAGAAATTTTCAAAGATATGTGAGCAACTGCATTTGTAAGTTTCCACTGAGGATGCCTAAAATAATCCTAGATTGCTTGGAACATTCCTGATTTACATCCATTATCCCTGTATAATTATTAATAGCAAACCTTCTCACTCTCAAAAGTGTCTGGATTTGGGTAACAAACTGTATGGTCACCCTACTAAAAAGAGCATAAGCAACTATTCAGATCCTCCTGCTCCTGCTGTCTCCTGCTGACTTCTCTCCACTTTCTGACTGAGACAGTCTCCGTCTTTCATCCTCTCTTACCCTAAGAGTTCTCTTTCACTGAACCTGCTCTTCCTGGCCAACCAGTACCTTCTTGACAGTAGATTTTGGCTTCAAAGTGGGAAGGGCATTCAGTTCAGTTCAGTTCAGTCACAGCCATGTCCGACTCTTTGCGACCCCATGGATCACAGCCCGCCAGGCCTCCCTGTCCATCACCAACTCCCGGAGTTCACCCAAACTCACCTCCATCAAGTCGGTGATGCCATCCAGCCATCTCATTCTCTGTCGTCCCCTTCTCCTCCTGCCCCCAACATTTCCCAGCATCAGAGTCTTTTCCAGTGAGTCAACTCTTCGCCTGAGGTGGCCAAAGTATTGGAGTTTCAGCTTGGGAAGGACATTAACTGCAAGCTATTTCCAATTTATACCTAGCCCAAAAAACCTAAAGCAAATAAATTTAAACTGCCCCTACCCACTGAATGTAGGTGAAAGAGAAACAGGGAGTGAAGAATTATTTGGGAACAAGGCATAAAACATTGGCAGAATTCTATATTATAATCATTGGTACAATAGTATAACATTGTATATTGCTGTACATGATGCAATAAATTGATTAGTAGTATTTAACAACTTTGAACATACATTTTGACCCAGTAATTATACACTTAGATGTATACCAAATAAAAATAAGTGCATATGTATCCCTAAAAATATGCCAAGAAGGTTCATGAAAGTTAAATAAATGTCACAAACCTATTATGGAGCAAAAGAAGCCAAGACAGAAGAGTGCATACTTTAAGATTTGGTTCACATGAAGTCCAAAAGCACGAAAACTGATCTTCTATAAAAGGGAGTAAATCAAGAGAAAAAAGAATTAATGCATAGGAAGCAACTTCAGAGTCCTGGCCTTATGCTGGGTGTTTCCTATGTAATACTGTGTTTATAACAACTATACAGTGTTCATGTGTGGCAGATTATTCTTTCCAAAGATGGCATTCTAGTACAGGACTGGATTCTGTTTCCCCTTCACTACTCAGAGAAACTTTTTTCCAGTTCCATATTTAGATGATGTTTGTGAGGTTTATTTTTATTAAGGAAACAGGTATTTCTCTTTAGCACATAATTTCTTACCCACTGCATTTCTCCCTCTTAAATAACAGTTCTGCAGGTATGTGGCCATGGCTTAGGAATGAATAAGTAAGGAAGAATCATCTCTGTTCATCAGAGTAGAAGTCAGTGTATTCACTTATTCATCATCCAATGCATTTTTATTAAGGCTAGCTATTTCTAGCAATCTTGCAAATTTTATATTCAGAAAAATCTCTAATATGGCAAACTAAGAATCCAGAATAAAATATAAAAGTCGTCTGTTTGTTGATATTTGAGGGGGCAGATATTAAGTGAATTCCTGTGAGAGCAAAAGAGAATAATCCAGAGGGGTGCACAAGCACTGGCCCTGGGCTTTGTCTTTGGGGAGCTAGTCAATTTCCTGTGGCCCAGATTTGGAGTTTAATTGGGTTGCCTATGCAGGACACAGGAGATAAAGCCAGGGAATCCAGCAGGTTGGGAGTTTGGTACCATTATTGACTCATAATACTGGATCCCATAGGGAAACATCTCCCATGGCTTAATCAGAGAAAGAAAAAAGTTCACATAGGAAGAGGGCAGAGATATGTATCTGTCTTGGCCTTGGCTCTAAAAGGGCAGAAAAAGAGAGAAAATATCCCCTGAAAAGTTCTAACCACCTCTGTGTTTTAGGCAGAAAATCCATATTACATATATAATAGCAACAACAACAATAAAAAATCTTTCTTGGGAAAATACAATTTAAATCAAAATATCAAAGGATTTCCCCTGATAAATATCCAAGGATCATAAACCCTTAATGAAAATTACTAAACAAACACAAAATAAGCCACCAGCTTGATAATCACCATAAATGAAAAATCACAATCTACAGAACCATATCTGCAAAATTATTATGTTTATCGGGGACAGAATACAAAATAAATATATTTGATGTATTCAAAGGGAAAAAAGTGAAAGTATAACGAAAAATCACAATTGACAAGGTATATTTTTAAAGAATTTAAACTTTATTTATTGACTATACTGTGTGACTTGTGGGATTTTAGTTCTCCAACCAGGGAATTCCCTCCAATAGTGCTTTTAGAAATAAAGACAGAGTTATCGTTACCATCTTTGATAACCCTGTATACGAGACAGCAAAAGAGACACAGATGTATAGAACAGTCTTTTGGACTCTGTGGAGAGGGCGAGGGTGGGATGATTTGGGAGAATGGCATTGAAACATGTGTATTATCATATGTGAAAGGAATCGCCAGTCCAGGTTCAATGCATGATACAGGATGCTCGGGGCTGGTGCACTGGGATGAACCAGAGGGAGGATAAGAGGAGGGAAGTGGGAGAGGGGTTCAAGACGGGGAATACATGCACACCTGGGGCGGATTTATGTCAATGTATGGCAAAACCAATACAATAATGTAAAGTAATCAGCCTCCAATTAAAATAAATAAATTTTTTTAAAAAAGAAATAAAAACATGATTGTTGAAATTATGAATTCTTTGAATATGTTAAACAGCCTGTTAGACACAGGTGAAGAAAAAGTAAGTAACTTGGTTAGTAAAAATTATCCAGAAGTCAGCATCAACTAGGGAGAAGGGGGGAATAGCTGTCATTTAGAAATAAAACATATGAAATGTAGAAATAAAGACAGTCTGACAGACACATAGAGCACATCTACCGCATTCTAGGCCCTAAAACTAAAACAATAGTGTTTGGCACTAAAACTAAAGCAATAGTGGAAACACATAGTCCCTTTTCTTTCAGATAGGTAATTTAGATGGAGAAAATGAACAGCTGCTTCTAACTGATTCTAATAATTAATTCCAATAATTTTTGGAAATACAATAAGTGTGCCAGAAAGAAGTTATGGGTTGCTATGAAACCATTTAATGTGTCTGTGTGGGGGGGGGGGGGTGCTCTCCTGAATCTGGAGGGTCAGGGATGTCCTCCCTGAGGAAGTGAAATTCAGGTTTAAAACTCCAAAAGTAAATAGTGATGAAACTAGTTGTTTGTGACTGTCCAGCATTGGCACTCCCGCATTTGGAAACCCGCCCTTGTGTAAGCCTTGGATGGAGCCAGAACTTGGCCTTTTTCTGTGAAATCTTGAGAACATAAGACCTGAGTTCAGCTCAGATATTCCCATGCTCTTTCTGTGACACAAAAAAGAGGCACAATTTATATTCCTTTTTGGCACCAAAAAAAGACAAAAATCAGTCAATCCGTAACAGATGTCAGGTGTCAGTGGCCAACAGGAGCAGCCAGCTCAGCCTCACCAGACAGTTCTGAGCTGTAACTTGGCTGGGCTTCTACCAGCTGGCTTCTCCTAGAAGCTACCTGGCTCCAAAACCTGCTGTGAGAATCTGTGAACCACCTCATGTCCTGACAACCCCCTTTTTTGGAAGAGGTTAACCAGAATCAGTGTTCTGTTTGTAGTTAAGAACGCTGGCTGCCAGAATAGTGACTGGAGATTAAGGGGGTTGTGGAACAACTTTCTCATATCCCTATGATGAAGGCAGACACACCCGCCAAAATCACCTTTTAAAAGGGTGTAACAAAGTCTCCCTCAGTGTTTTTCTCTATTTTGAATGATTTTTCCCCTTCCAGGGAGCTGTTGTGTGGATGTGGTTTAAAGGATAAAATGAACAAACTTTGCAGATTTCAGAGACCATTCTTCACAATCCTACATAAAGTTTTTTAAACCTTCAATTGTCCAATGACTCCTCTTTTCTTTAATAATGAGTAATAAGCTCCTTTTCTAGGCAGACAGAAATGCATTTGATTGTCTGACCAGCGTTTTTAATGTTTTGTGGACCATAAAAGCAATAACAAATAATAATAATAAGGATTATGTTTAACAGCTAAGGAAGGTAATGGCACAAAAATTATTTTTATTAGTGATTAAATTGTTAGTGTGTGTTTAAATTGGTCATTATTTTTATAAGGTTATATTTTTCATGGGTTCTATGTTCACTTACTTGCCTTTGTGATTCTGTATAAAATCAATACAGAATAGCTTTTTGTGCACCTTGTAAAACTCAGAAAATAATTTACTCTTAAAAATCACTTATAGAGTATTGTAGAAAGTGTATCTTTGGTTTGGCAACAGATCTTTATTCAAAAAAAACTTCCAGTCATTACATGTAATTATGTAAATGCAGGCTTCCCAGGTGGCTCTAGTGGTAAAGAACCCACCTGCCAATGCAGGAGACACAAGACTTGGGTTCAATCCCTGGGTCGGGAAGATCCCCTGGAGGAGGACTTGGCAACCCGCTCCAGTATTCTTGCCTGGAGAATCCCATGGACAGAGGAGACTGGCTGGCTACAGTCCATGGGGTCGCAAAGAGTCAGACATGACTGAAGCAACTTACCTCACACACATGCATGGAGATGCACAATCTGCTTTATGATGTGGCTTTAGAAATGCATTGCTATTAATCTTGACTGATAAGTAGAACTTAACCAAGAGAGAAAATCAGGAGGATGTTCTGGGCAAAGAGAATCATAAAAGGAAATATTAAATGTCATATGGAGGGAAAGAAAAAAAAAAGCATTGCAAATTTGGGAAATGGAAAATGACATTGAGACTTGAATCACTGCATACATGGCAGAGAGGGGTGAGAGGTAGTTGGGGTGGATTAATGATGGTGGTAAATTAAATCCTTCTTCCCTCTCTGACTCGAGAATCAATTGAGAAGTTAGACACAGGGGGCGAAAAAATGCCAGCTGCATTCCTGATAAAGTTAATTAGAAGACCAAGCTTGGATGCACATCTACAGTAGGACCTTATAACTCCCTCACTGCACACCAGAGACTAAATTTATGAATCCAGGTCTAAACTGAGCTGGACAACAGTTGGTGTTCTCAACAAAGGAGAAGGGGTGCAGATGGAGGAGATGAGCAGAGATTCTGAGAATGTGCATGTCTTAACTATAAATGAGGAGAGAGGCCGTACAAAGGGGGCTGGGCCACCCTGAACCGCATTATAAGTTAATTTTCCTAATTTCTGATCAGTCCTGTAAAGTAGGGGCAAATAAGGGGGAAGAGAAAGGGTTGCTTCTTCATTTACCTGTATAGGACATAGAGTCTTCTCCCCACTAGGGAAGGTGAAGCCTCAAGAAGCTGGAATCACATTTGGGGTGGGAACTGGTTAGCACCAGAGTTTGTAGTTGATGGTGAGCAAAATGGGAGAGTTGACGTCTCCAAACTTGCTTCTGACTTTTGGTAAAGAGTGTAGGAGAAGGATGGGACTGGAGACCAGGGAAACCTGAACTCAGGTGGTGGGAGGAAAGTGCAGAACGTCACACAAAGAGAAATCTGCTCTTAGAATTTTAGAAAAGGAAATTTAGGATCCTCAGAACACATCACTCTTAAAAAAAAAAAAAAACCTCTTTGGAAAGAAGGAAATAATGTTGTCCTGTGCAGCCAACAGAAACATTTTACATCATTCCACTGATCTTAAATATAATGAGTATAGCCATTAAAAATCATGATTTTCAAATATATTTAGTCACATGGAGAGCTGTTTACATTGTGTTACAGAATGAGAAAAAAAGTTATAAAATCAAACGATTTGACCACATTTGTTGTTGTGTTTGTGGATATACATGTGTGTGTTGTTTTTGCAAACCAATTTAAGTCATCATAGGTACACAACACAAATTTCTAAAAGAATAAACACCCAAATCCTAAGAGTAGCTAGTTATCTCTTGGTGGTAGGATCATAGATTTTTTAATCTTTTGCTTACCAATACCTTTACGTATTCTTACAACACTCAAGAATTGCTTCTGCAAATTTAAGAAAAATTATTTTAAAAAATTAAAAACAAAACACTGCATAATTTAGCATTTTAAGATCTCACTCAGGATTTGTTCAGAATTTATCTAGCACCTTCCGTATCTGCCAGGCATTAAGCTGTCTGCATGCGCTAGATCGCCTAACTAAGGTTGGGACTATAACTTCAAACATTTTCTGGATATTTGACTTCACAATCCATATCACCGTAGTCCAGTAGATCTCACACATGCTTGTATTACTGACCCTATCAAATCAGTGCATTGGATAAGAAGAAAAGTCTTTGGCACTCTTCCTTGACATCTCTTTTTGGCAAATTGTTTCAAGTGAGAGTGAATGCATGGACAAGTCCTTGGACTTGGCAAACAGGGACGGGGGAGCCTGGTGGGCTGCCGTCAATGGGGTCACACAGAGTCGGACACGACTGAAGTGACGCAGCAGCAGCAGCAGCAGCATATACATGCATCACAATTTCTTGCACTTGCAGATTGAGCCTCTGGAAGGCAGCGAATGGTAGGAGTGTGAACACCAGAGTCAGCCAGTCTAAATTCAGTTCTTTACTTCACCACTTAACTATCTTTACAATCTATTTCAGGTAGGTTCTTAACATCTTTAAGCCTCCGTTTGCCCATTTATAAAGCAGAGAGAATCATCTCATATGTTGTAGGAAGTCTAAACAAGAACTTGTATAAAATGTTATTGTTTGTGTGTGAAGAACATCTTGTGAGACTCCTGTCCACCTTCATTCTCAAATCATAGTCATTGCAAAATGCGTGCAGAAGGAGGCAGAGTGATAAGGGGTCATATCCTTGAGAAGGCCAGACTGAATGGCATCTACAACCAAATTGTGGGGTCAAGTGTCTCGGGGCTGTTTTTCCTCCCACTCCAGGCCTGGTTCTTCCTTTTATGTGGTCTCACTAGTCACTGATCAAACCTGGGAAACTATCGTGTGTGCAAGTAAAATGTGGTGAGAGATGATGCTAAGGAACCATCATGTTTGGGACACAGAGCATTGGCCTCTTCACAGAAAGCAAGTCTCACTTATACATACAAGGCATCCTCAAAGAGCAAACATAAATGACTACAAAGACAAGTGTTCTCCCATGAAACAGCTGCTTGCAGAATCCCATTAAAGAAAGCTCATCTCACCTAACATTCACATTTCAGTTTTAAACACCATTCGTCTCCACATAAAACCAGGCTTGGGCAGGGAAAGAACAGGATAAGCCAGACTGTTTTGCCAGAAAGTAATAAAGTGCTAAAAATCTAATGTAGATATATTGAAAGGTCATAAGCTCTAGTATGAGGAGGCTTGCACTGGACAAACCAGGGACAAATTGAGCATCAAAGTAAATAATGATAAGAATGAATCATAACTCAGATAAAATTGGAATGTATGAGTCCATAATGATATAAATGAATGAATGAATATGGAAGAAATAAAGGCTCTTCCTGACAAAACTACAAAAGTTTGATGGAGTTAGAAACAAATAACAAAAGTTTGATGGAGTTAGAAAATCTCCATTTTACAACCATCAGAGTTATTACTCTGAATCAGGCAAGCACCATCAATGGGTTTTAAAACTAGGGTGTGAAAGATTGAAAAGGAACATTACACTTCATAGTCTCAAAATATCTCCCTACAATCTACTTTTAATTGCAAAAGGAAAAGTAGTAATCTTCCCCAATAAATCACCAAGGAACTTGCAAAGTTTCAAGAACTCTGTGTTATCAAATGTCCCCAAATTGAGATTAAAGAAAAAGGAAGCTTTGCTCTGAGGAAATGGTGCTATGCAAATTCAGCAAAGAATCAGGCTGTGATCTTGGTGACTCTTTTCTAAGTGTATTAATCTTCTGAACACAATCATTTGAGATTATGGTCTCCATTACTCTGGGAAAAATGGGAGCTCAATACATGAATGATTCATTTCTGTATTGTACAGATTTTTCTTCAGCTTGCTGTCTCTGGCATATTAATTAAAATGGGGAATACGAAATGAATGCCCAACTGTTAAATTTCTCTCAAAGTCCTATGTTCAGTTGGAAAGTGGCTTAGAGTTTACTGAAGGTATTCATTTTATAGAAACTTATAAATTTTACTATTAGGAGGAGTGTAAAGTGGTGGTTTGGGCTTCCCCTGTGGCTCAGCAGTAAAGAATCTGCATTTGATATAGGAGCCACAGGAGACTCGGGTTCAATCCTGGGTCAGGAAGATCCCCTGAAGAAGGGCATGGCAACCCACTCCAGTATTCTTGCCTAGAGAATTCCATGGACAGAGGAGCCTGCTGGGCTAGAGTCCACGGAGTCGCAAAGAGTTGGACATGACTGAAGCAACTTAGCAGCAGCAAAGTGGTGGTTTACAGATAAGGATAGGGTCTGACTTCTGCTACAGATGCCAGGCGGCATGTGCCTAAAATTAGGGGACAAGAGTAAACATAAGAATAACATAATCAAGGGTTTCCCAAGTGGCTCAGTGGTAAAGAATCTGCCTGCCAATTCAGGAGACGCAGTTTCGATCCCTGGATTGGGAAGATCCCCTGGAGGAAGAAATCTCAACCCACTCTAGTATTCTTGCCTGTAGAATTTCACGGACAGAGGAGTCTGGCAGTCTACAGTTCATAAGGTTGCAAAGAGTCTGACGTGACTGAGTGACTGAGCAGCAATATAATCAAGGCATCAGTGATGGGATATTAGGGACTAAGCATGTGTTTATCTGTGTGCTGGAAGAGATGTGTTGCCAGAAGACAGAACAGGGAAACAAACACCTTTGGAAAGTCAGCTGCTAAAACTGCTGGATGGTCCAATCTTGCATCCAACATAGATTTGTTTAATCTCCACTGTGCATGTGCTGGGCACTGTGCTTGGTATGGGGAATGTCTCAAAACAGACACCAAGAACTCTGCTCACACAAAACTACACAGTCTAATTTGTGGTAGGGATAGATACAGAAAAGAAAGTGACAAGGACTTTACATTGCAAGCATCATGAGCAGAGGCAAAGAAATGAACTGGGGCAAGATAAAGGTATCCCAGAAAGACACCTCACATAGGTAGTCACAGACTGGAAGACTCCAGAGCACCTTCCTGTCCTGGGATTAAAAAGATTACCAGCAATATGATTAAGCCAAGAAAGAGCCATTTAAGAAATGAAAAGAGTGTATAAGGAAGGAAAAGGAAAGAGAAAACATTTTCAATTTGCTCCCTCTTGTCTTTACCCATCTAGGCACCACAAATAGTTTATGAAGTAGAGGAAAGAAAAGATATAGAAGGAAGAGACAATAATACAGACACCACCACCACCAAAATTAAAGGTGATAAGTTTTCATGAATGCCACACTTACCAGTACAGAATTTGGCCAAAGTGGACAGTCGAGATGTGTGTATGCTGCTAGTGAGAGTGCAGCTTGAGGTTGAATTTTCAAAAAGGGATTATGCAATAAAATTTAAGAATCTTGTGTAATTCAGTAATTCCTTGTCTAGGAATATATTTTAATGGGAGACTCAGATTTATTGAATGTTGTTAAGCATTATTTATAATTTGAAAATATGAAAATAACATACTGCAGTAGAAAAATGTTCATTGGATATAATACATCCATATGGTAGGATTTTGCACAATTATAAAAAACAAAATTGAAGGCAAGATATCAGAAAAAAAACTTCTGGCAGGAGCTCTGTTTTGGGAAACAAACTTTTGTAGCTGGAGATGGCGTTTCTTGCTTTCACAGTGTTCCTTTCTCTCTGCCTCTTTTGGGCTACCCATGACCCTTCACATATCTTTTCTGCTTTTTTATTCATTTATTTATCCAATAAGAATTCCTTACTCCCTCCACCTCTAATTAATTTTCATCTGTTTAAAGCAACCACTCATAGACTCTGAAAATAAAGAGAACATTGTGTGTATGTATGTGCAAAGACTGTCAAAAATACATACAATCACAAGCAGTAGTGATGGCCCTGAGGGAAGCTATGAAAGGACCAGACGCCCTTTCACTGATCATTTTTTGGTAATAATATTCAACATCATGAACCTGTACTATGCATTTAATATACAAATAAATATATATAGTAAATAGAATGTAGAAATAATCTGATCTAGCATAATCATTTTTCACATAAGCAAGCATGAGCCCAGAAAGATGGAGCAATTATCTCGAGGTCACACAATAAAGTAGTGGAAGTGCTGATGCTAGGAGAAGAGGAGCTAGCAGGACTGGAGATGAAATTTGCTGAGCATTTGCCATTTAATTCTCTGAATAATCCTGTGAAAACATTTGCTCAGAGACAGCCTGGTGAAGAACTTGGTGAAGATTGCATAGCTACTGAGTAAAAGCTAGGGTCCAAATTTGATTCCACCTTCCAGTTCCCTAGTCTCTGATTTTTCTACGTCTTTATGCTACTCTCTTCCTCCCACCTATCCCAGTCACCCAGCTTCCATACTGTCCATCCATCTGTTCTATGCTGTGTAAACCACAGTTCTCTCATTTTGCTCTCATTCTTTTGAACTCAACCCTATTGATCTGTGCAATCCAACAGGAAAAGCTATACATCCATCCAAACTTCATTTTTCCATAAAGAAGAGACTTTTCCTAAAGAGACTCTCATAAATCAAAAGTATTATCACTGCGCTTCATGTACTGTTGCTTCAAAAAAGAAAAAATTACCCCCTACAATTTTCCTTTAAAACAAAAGGCAACCCTACCCCTTATACGTAAAAATATCAGGCTATGGATGTATAACCTTAGGCTGTACTTCCACCCTTTACTGTAAGGTGTGGTAGCTAGGGTCCCAGAAGAAAGCAAAGTAACTGAAAAATATAACAAAGGAACTATTTGCAGGGGTGTACACAAAAGGTGATTTGGAGAGACCACCAAAGGGAGATAGAACTCCCCAGACTAGCAACAGCCAGGAGAGATTGCAGCCCATTGGCATGAAGAGACAAAGGAGGCAACAGTTACTGTAACCAAGTAAGAAATGGGGCACTCAGTTCCTGACACTGTAGCCCAGCTGGAAGAAAATCTAGGAAAAAACATTACAAATATCACACTCCTCTCACCTTCTGATTTTCTCTGCTGATGCTACCATTGCCTAGCCCAACCAGAAACCAGGGGCCACAGAGCCCAATGATGGAACTGTTAAAGAATGCCTCCCAGGGCTTGGAGCAAGGTACCAGAAAGCTGATCTAAAGGGTCACACAGAAAATGCGAGCAGTACCATGACAGTCAATGACCATTTCCTCTGTCACTTTCTGCTGTGTGGTGCTGACTGGATAACACTAGGTTTTCTATGGTTCTGAAATAGTCTCCAAATCCTCAGCTGACCACCCTGAGTGGCAGATTTCTCCACTCTTGCTTTAAAAGCACAATTTGAAAACAAGGAAATGATTGTGTGTGAAATATTTCCCAAATCCCGTCCTTTGTAACGCTGACATATTCTTTGCAGTATTTCATGCACTCTGGCCAAATCCATTGAAGTCCAAGTAGCCAAAGCTCCACGTCGCTAGCTCAGGAGGTACAATGTGTGCTGCTGTCCGGGTTCTAGCACACTACCCCACACACTGTGCAGGATTCTTCAAGAATCTGTCTGGTCATTCAGCCAAGACCATCTCAACAAAGTGTTATACCTCCTACCTTCATGTGAAAATGTGATATTTAAAATTAGCCCTTGAAAAGTTGCCTGAAATTTCTGTAGACAAAACCAGACTTTCATGTCCTAGACCAACTCACACTTGAAATGAAACCTTCTAGGGCAGCTGAGGGAGTAAGAAAGTGAACAGCAATGGAAAGAAATCAGTATTAAAAAGCAAGAACCTGGATTCTAGTCACAGTTCAGCTCCTGAGTAGCTGAGTGACCTTGGGGACATTACCTAAGCCTGAATCTGTTCTCAGAAATAAGACAGAACTTAATAATTCTTGAAAGTGAAAAATGTGTTTTAGTCACTCAATCGTGTTGACTCTTTGCAACCCCAGGGACTGTAACCCTCCAGGCTCCTCTGTCCATGAAATTCTCCAGGCAAGAACACTGGAGTGGGTATCCATTCCCTTCTCCAGGGAATCTTCCTGACCCAGGGATCAAACCCAGGTCTCCTGAATTGCAGGCAGATTCTTTACTGTCTGAACCACCAGGGAAGCTCAAATGATCCTTGAAGGTGAAGGTGATGTCACTCAGTCATGTCCGACTCTTTGCGACCCCGTGGACTGTAGTCTACCAGGCTTCTCCATCCATGGGATTCTCCAGGCAAGAATACTGGAGTGGGTTACCATTTCCTTCTCCAGGGGATCTTCCCAACCCAGGGATCGAACCCAGGTCTCCCGCATTGGAGGCAGACGCTTTAACCTCTGAGCCACCGGGGAAGCCCTTAAGACCCACTAAATGTGTCCTCTAGTTTTAACAATCTTCTTAAGTTAAAGGGCACTTAAAAGGGGAAAGACAAACTTGTTGAGAGAGGGTTAAAATTCCCTCCATGTAATCAATGGAACTTGAATCATCTATGGAAGGAAAAATGTCCCTTTCCTAAATATTGCCCCCTTCTCAGGAGAACAATATTTTGCTTAAAGTTTTCTTCAGAGCACTTTTGACGTCCTTATTCCTCAGGCTATAGATTAAGGGGTTGAGCATGGGTACCACAATGGTATAGAACAAGGAGGACACTTTCCCCTGGTTCATGGGTAAAAGAGAAGATGGTTTGAGGTACATGAATGCCCCTGACCCAAAGAAAAGAGAAACTGCAATAATGTGGGAGCTACAGGTGCTGAACGCTTTGGACCTGCCCTTGGCGGAATGAATATGGAGAATGCTAGAGAGGATGAGGGCATAGGAAATGAAGATGGTAACCGTGGGCACACCAATATCGATGCCCACAACAATGAAAACCACCAGCTCATTTACATATGTGCTGGTGCAAGAGAGCTCAAGAAGGGGAAGGATGTCACACATGTAGTGGTCAACAAGACTGTTGGCACAGAAGGTCAGTCTCACCATGCATGCTGTGTGGGCCATGGCCCCACCAAACCCCATCACATAGACACCCAGCAAAAGAAGTAAACAGATCTGGGGAGACATGGTGACCGTGTACACCAGTGGCTTACAGATGGCAACATAGCGGTCATATGCCATCGCTGACAGGATGAAGGATTCAGAGATGACAAAGAAAAGAAAGAAGAAGAGCTGAGTCATACACCCTGTGTAGGAGATGATGTTCTTCTTCGAGACAAAACTCATCAGCATTTTGGGAGTGATAACAGTGGAATAGCAGAAGTCTATGAAGGATAAGTTATAGAGGAAAAAGTACATGGGGGTGTGCAGGTGAGAGCTGAGTCCAATCAGGGTTATCAAGCCCAGGTTCCCCACCACAGTGACCATGTAGAAACCTAGAAACAGGAAGAAGAGGGGGATCTGGAGTTCTGGCTGGCTGGATAAGCCTGCGAGGATGAACTCTGTCACAGAAGAGTTCTCAGCTACCATTCTCATTTCAGGCATTCTGCGGAAACAAAGGAAAAGGGTCACTTAGCGACAGAAGGAGAGAGAGCAGTGCTGCCCTCCCTGTCACCTCCCAGTTCTTTAGAATTAGACACACACTTGGATATTTTGGAATCCCATGGACAGAGGAGGCTGGTGGGCTGCAGTTCTCAGGAGCTCATAGAGTCAAACATGACTGAGCAACTAACACTTTCATTTGGATATTTTGGACTTCAGGAGAAAGGCCTTTCTGGAAGCTATAGGTCTTGTTCCCATGAGCCCCTAGTGACTTTGCCCCTGGAGCGCCCTCTGGAGGGTGAACCCTTGTCTAAGAGGACGGCCGCTGCTGCTGGGAAGAAAGGACCCAAGGATGCACTGAAGAATCTCCCAGATCCCTACTTCAGTAAACTCCAGTCTATTTATCATGCCCTTCCAACTCCAGTCTGCTCAGGTCTACAGTAACTGGGGTCATCTTCTGAGAAGAGTCCTCTGAAAGGATGCAGCCAGTCCAGCCATGCCAGGGTCCACCTTATGGTCAAGGTGGACAGACTAGAGGTAAGATGTGCATGCGTGCATGCCCAGTCACTAAGGCGTGTCCGACTCTCGTGACCCCATGGGATTTCCCTGCCAGGCTCCTCTGTCCATGGGATTTCCCAGGCAAGAATACTGGAGTGGGTTGCCATTTCCTCCTCCAGGGGATCTTCCCAACCCAGGGACTGAACCTGCATCTCCTGCATTGACAGGCCGATTCTTACCACGGAGCCACCAGGGAAGACCAGAAAAGGGAGGTGGTCCTTCCCAAAGCCTTTACTACCCGAGAGTGGGGACTCGGGAAAAGTTTAGCCCAGATTCAGTCACTCACCGCCTTCAGCCTGCAGTTTCGTCCGCTGTCCCTCTCAGTCCAACTCTTGCCCTCCGTTGCTCAGACAAATGGTGTAGCGCTAACAGAAGCGAGTGAACTAAGAGTTACCCGTTAACTCTCTGTTCTCTTTGGGGGATCAGAGCTTGGACTGACTTCAAAATTTTCCCGACGTGATATCTGATTGAAACTTTGCCCGCAGTCTTTTTTTCAGTCTTTCAGAAGAGATACCGCATTGTTGCCTGTAATCAGTGCCAGGAAGTGACAGGAGACTGAGCTGGTTTTATTCTGGGTTTAGAGATCTGGGGACCTGATTAGAGGTACTGGTAGAAAGCCAGAGGGTCCCCCAGGACCACAGCCTTAAAAATTAACTCTTAAAATAAGGAACTTTTGCTTATACCCAGGATAATATTTGATTGGGATTTCAGAAACATTATTTGTTCAATTAACATCCACTCAGTAAAATGCAAAACTAATAACTTACATTTATTGAGCACTTATTGTGTGTGTATCCCCTACAGTCTTCCTCTGTTAGCACTTATATGCTGACCCCACCATGCCATATGTCAAAGAATTTTATATATAATACTTTAGTTTCATTCTTCCCCAAATCCTATGAACTAAGTCATCACTCCCATTTTAGAAATGAAGTATTTTACTAAATGTTACAAAAGTCATGTGAAATCTAAGCCCATTTAACTCCAAGCCTGGTATTTTATCTCCCTATGGGAGATAACGAAATGTATAAATCCTTATCCCCAAGGCTCTGACATTCTTTTGGAAAAGATAAGATAGAATATATCTGACTAAATAGGCAAAAAAAAAGTAATCAGTAAATAATTTAAAGTATTAGTACAAGTAATAAGTAAATAATAAAAAATTATTTATTAAAAATAAAATGTATCTCTTCAATAAGTGGCACTAGGAAAACTGGACAGCTACATGTAAATGAATGAAATTAGAATACTTCTTAACATCATACACAAAAATAAATTCAAATGGATTAAAGACCTAAAGGCTGGACAGTATAAAACTCTTAGAGGAAAGCATAGGCAGATTACTCTGACATAATGTCAATCCATCTCCTAGAGTATTGAAAATAAAAACAAAAATAAACAAATGGGATCTAATTGAACTGAAAAGTTTCTGCAAAGCAAAGGAACCTTTCCTCTTTTCCTAACTCCCCTCTCTCATGACAAGTTATTCCTCTGTGTCACATTTCTTAGAGTCTTCTTGACCTCAGTAACAGCAAATTCACATTTTGTTGTTGTTTAATAGCTAAGTCGTGTCCGATTCTTTAGGGCACTATGGACTGTAGCCCCCTAGGCTCCTCAGTCCATAGTATTCTCCAGGCAAGAATACTGGAGAGGGTTGCCATTTCCTCCTCCAGGGGAACTTCCCAACCCAGGGATCAAATCCACAATCCCTACCATGGCTCCTGCATTGCAGAGAGATTCTTTACCACTAAGCCACTAGGGAAGCCCAGTTCACACTTTGAGGCCCCATAGATTTGAAGCAATACTAAAAGTCATCTAATCCTGTTTTTCACAAACCTAGCTATATAATTGAATTAGATAAGAATGTGCTTATTAAATGTACATTCCTTGCTGCTCTAATCCAGACATATAAATCAGAATCTCCAGGAATAGGTCTTTATAATTTGTTTTCCCTTATAAATCTCCCCTGGTGATCTGAATATTTGGCCAGGTTTGGGATACACTGATCTAATTCTCCTACCTGTGTCTTCCAGACAGGAAAATTGAGGCCCAGTCAATTACAGAATTGGTTGGTTGTGGAATGTGGAATAAAACATGGGTCTCTAATGCCACAGTTGAAGAGGGCCTATAGCTTATTCAAAAGAAGCCCACCTGGTCATTTAACTGAAATGCAAAGTAAAAGTAAATGACATAACTAGGTATCAGATCTAGAAGAGCACCCCAAAATTATACTAGGGAGAGACTTGAATGTCATGACAGGAAATGTGTATATAGTGTGAATCCATGGACCATTCTGAACAGGAGAATAGATGACATGATCAGGTGCGCTGTGAAAGACCAATTAGTCTCACGAACTGATGGGTATCAATGACTTGATCTGCCGCCCCTCCAGACAGTATGCTTTATCTTGTAATCCAGACAAGATGCTTTAACTCAAAGCACAGCAATGAGGTAAGGAACCAAGGATGAACTTTCAGAATAAATAGCAGGTAAATGGAACAAAAGTCCTTGTTAAGCTGTTTAGCACATTACCAATCATACAATGTGGGCCTTGCCTTGCAGCCATGGGGTCCTCTGCCCTCCACTATGAACAGTTTTTACCAGGCCCTAAGTTCAGGTGCCATCACCAAGCTCTCTGTGTTGGACAGTTTTTATGCCTCATTTCATATCACTCAGCCTATGCTTTCAGCCTCTGCTGTTGCTCTGGAAGCTGGCAGCATGCAGCTGTAGCCAGACAACTGTTTCTCAGCTGTACCAATGCATGCACCCTTCTTTCTGTGCTAGGATGTCTCTGCCATCACGTGTGGAACGCCTTTGGGAATCCACAGCCATTCTGGTGCATGTGCAAACCTGCAAGTGTAAAAGAGTTAGCATGTCCTGGGAGCCAGTAGATAAATCTCTCTTCTGTTTCTGGAGGTTCATTCTTCATAGTATGTCAGAGAGCCTCAGAGTGATTTGATTGTCAATTTCCCACTAGGGTAAACAGCCCAATAACCCAACCTTGGATTCGTTTTCTATTCTTTTCCTATTTTCACTTCTTTATGCTGAGAGCATTTCCAAAAATAAGCTACCTTTCAGATCATTGTGTCTGGTGTGCCTTTTTGTGAAAACCTCAGTTAAGGTACTCCTAAAACCTATGTGGAGCAGGTCTAACCAAAAAGTTCCTCATTCTACCTGGGAGGAAACATCCTTCCCCAGAGATGTTTGATTCCAGATGAGAATAATGCAAGAGACCTGATCAGAAAAATCCCCTGGAGAAGGAAATGGCCATCCACTCCAGTAATCTTGCTGGGAAATTCTATGGACAGAGAAAGCTGGCAGGCTACTGTCCATGGGGTCTCAAGAGTTAGACATGATTTAGAAACTGAACCAGCACCACTACCAGAAAACTAAATATGAATCATGAGTTTATTGAGTACCTGAAATTCCGTGTTGCAGAGAACTTTGAGTATGTTCTATCAAAATGCCAAAAAGTCAGACCGAGTAGGGTCTCAAGTCACTATCAGGTCAAAGCCTAATGGGGATTAGCCAAAAAATCCAGTAGCCCCATTTCCTGCAGTTCTCCTCCCAATATATCCCTGTCTCTGTGGACATCTATCTCCCTCCAGGAACATGAAGGATGGGCCCTAGGTTTACTCACTTTTGTGTCTTTAAACCAAATGGAAAACCTGGCTTGCAGCAACTCACAAATCTCAGATTCTCAGTCTCTTCATCTGCAAAATGGGGTTGAGGATAATCACAGGGTTGTTGTGAGAGTTAAATCATACAATGGAAGAGTCTCACAAAGAGACAGACACATGGAAGAGTCTTTATAAACGTTATAGGAGATATACATAAAGAAATATAAGATATGTATAATTTAGAAAGGGAATGAGGAAGAGAAAAAGTTTACTAAGAGATGGATGAACCTGACCTGGGTTTGATCCCTGGGTTGGGAAGATCACCTGAAGGAGGGCATGGCAACCCACTTTAGTATTCCTGCCTGGAGAATCCCCATAGACAGAGGAGCCTGGGGGGCTACAGTCTATGGGGTTACAAAGAGTCGGACACAAGTGAGTGACTCAGCACAGCACAGATGACCCTGAAAGGGCAAGAGTCAGGCTCATACAAGTTGGAAGAAGAGGAGAGCTGATAGAAGTGAGAGAAATTCTGAAGTAATATTTTTTTCCTCCAAAACTCTGTGTAAGGCCCATCTCTCCATCCAATTTAATCCACAGACAGGCTTAAGGCTCCTTTTACTTTGTCTCTATTTCCTGTCCAAAACCAGTGCTTTATTTTTCAAATAAGTCTACCACATCACAGAGGCCAAATCACAAAGTCAGGTGAGCTTTCCTTTATAGTCTCTAAACTCTTTCCTTTATAGTCTCTAAACTTCTCCCACCTCTAGTCTTGATAAAAAAGCAAAAGCAAAAACAACAACAACAAAAAATCTCTTCCCTAAAGACTCACAATCCTAAGCTTTCTTTACTTTCAATTCTGTGTCAGAACCAGCTCTCTAGAAACTCACACAAACTCATCAACAGTCAGCTAAAGCTTGTTAGGGATCACACACATCCCTCACCCCTTCCAGATATTTTTTAATGAAGACAAAATCTTTAACCAAGAAAGCACAGGTCTCTAATTATGAACTTTCAGAAAGTACCCAATTGATGAGAAGTATATTTTGGTCATAATGAGGCATTTGAAGTCATCATCACTGGGTCTATAATGAGAACCTCATTGGTAACAGTGTGTCCTCCACTTGGTAAGCTAATTATAGCCCCTACATCAGTCCTGTGTGTTTTGTGTGTGAGTGTCAAGTGACATTTGCACAAAGCTGGTGCTTGCTAGTCCTTAATATGGGGAATAGATTTTGATCACATCTCAGTAACAGGAAGGAAGCAACAATTAGAACTGGACATGGAACAACAGACTGGTTCCAAATAGGAAAAGGAGTATGTCAAAGTTATATTGTCACCCTGCTTATTTAACTTATATGCAGAGTACCTCATGAGAAACGGTGGGCTGGATGAAACACAAGCTGGAATCAAGATTGCCGGGAGAAATATCAATCACCTCAGATATGCAGATGACACCACCCTTATGGCAGAAAGTGAAGAAGAACTAAAGAGCCTCTTGATGAACATGAAAGAGAAGAGTTTAAAAGTTGGCTTAAAGCTCAACATTCAGAAAACTAAGATCATGCATCCAGATCCATCACTTCATGTCAGATAGATGGGGAAACAGTGGAAACAGTGTCAGACTTTATTTATTGGGACTCCAAAATCACTGCAGATGCTGATTGCAGCCATGAAATTAAAAGACGCTTACTCCTTGGAAGGAAAGTTATGACCAACCTAGACAGCATATTAAAAAGCAGAGACATTACTTGGTCAACAAAGGTCCGTCTAGTCCAGGCTATGGTTTTTCCAGTAGTCATGTATGGATGTGAGAGTTGGACTATAAAGAAATCTGAGCGCCAAAGAATTGATGCTTTTGAACTGTAGTGTTGGAGAAGTCTCTTGAGAGTCCCTTGGACTGCAAGGAAGTCCAACCAGTCCATCCTAAAGGAGATCAGTCCCGTGTGTTCATTGGATGGATTGATGTTGAAGCTGAAACTCCAACACATTGGCCACCTGATGCGAAGAGCTGACTCATTTGAAAAGACCCTGATGCTGGGAAAGATTGAGGGCAGGACAAGTGGATGACAGAGGATGAGATGGTTGGATGGCATCACCAATTCAATGGACATGAGTTTGGGCAAACTCCGGGAGTTGGTGATGGACAGGGAGGCCTGGAGTGCTGCGGTTCATGGGGTCACAAAGAGTCGGACACTATTGAGCAACTGAACTGAACTGAACTGAACTGTAACAAAAAGCCTCAAGCGTGGATCTTGTACTTAGAAATTTGCCACTGCCTTGGTGATTACAGGAAATCTCAGGCCCTACTCTAATTCCCACTGTAGTCAGCTCGCAATTAAAGAAAATAAATCGTTATTACAAACCTGAAAGGAGTCCCATGGGAAAGTTGCTCCTTGGGGCACAGAAAGAAAGAAGACTCGAATTTCATTAAAAGTTGACTTCTCTAGAAGCCTTAGAGATTCTTGTTTGAATAATAGAACAACCAAGAAAAGTTTCTTTGGATTTATGTCACTTCAGAGCATGTTGCCATGGGAACTACGTTTCAAAATCTTCTCAACTGGGGCTTCACTAAAGTCATGTTCCCTGAAGAGCAGATGAAGCCCAAGCAGGAAGCAGTGTAGGAAGAACTATTCTTAACTGTATTCTTTTTGTTGCAGAACTGCCCTCTTTCCAAAACTTGAATCTCTATATAGTGGTGCTTTACTTTATTTATTTCTATTTTTTCTGTCTTTTTTTAATTACAGTCTATTTGTATCATTCCATGTGTGACACATGTAAATGCAATACAAAGGCTGTCACGCACATGCGTTAACTCTCAGATTTCTGGTGGCACAAGAGTGGCCCCAAGTGTATTGACCATCACTGCCCACCAGAAGGAGGCCAAGTACAAGTTACAGTTTCATGAGAAGAGGCCCAGAACCTGACCAAAGAGAAAAGATGGCAACTGATAGATCATTATTTGAAATGGCCTCAGTTAGCTTCTGAGAAAACAAACATGAGGAGTTCTGTGGTTCTGTATTATATTGAATCTCAATATACTTTTATTGGGGTTTCCCTGGTGACTCAGACGGTAAAAAATCTGCCTGCAATGCAGGAGAACTTGGTTGATCCCTGGGTCAGGAAGATCCCTTGGAGAAGGGAATAGCAGTCCACTCCAGTATTTTTGCCTGGAGAATCCCATGAACAGAGTAGCCTAGTGGGCTACAGTCCATGGGGTTGCAAAGAGTCAGACTCGACTGAGCAACTAACACACACATATACGTTTATTAAACATTTTTAACTCCTTAACATACAAATATGTACATAAACAATACATATATATTTAACATAGAATCCTAGAATTAGAAGGGAACTTGGAGGTCTATAGTGAAGTGAGTGAAGTAGCTCAGTCGTGTCTGACTCTTTGCCACCCCATGGACTGTAGCCTCTCAGGCTCCTCCGTCCATGGGATGTTCCAGGCAAGAGTACTGGAGTGAGTTGTCATTTCCTTCTCCAGGGGATCTTCCCAACCCAGGGATCGAACCCAGGTCTCCTGCATTGTAGACAGATGCTTTTACCATCTGAGCCACCAGGGATGGAGGTCTATATTGGGGGTAATTAACATGTATTGAACACCTGCATACCAGGCACTCTGCTAGCAATTTTGCATACATTATGTCATTTATAGAAAATGAATAATCTACCAAAAGTACAGATTTGGCAAGCTTAAGACTGTCATCCAATGGATTCAAGAATACTAATAATAGTACTAATATTTTATATTTTAAGTGCTTACTGCATGCCAAAAACTATGCTAAGTGCTTTACACATATTAACTCAGTTAATTTTTTTTTAATCCTATGAGGTAAGTACTGTTATTATCCTACTCAGCACAAGAACGTTTCCTTGACTCAAAGGAATCAGACTTGGTTATCTCTTAGGACAGCCTGGTCTACTTAAGCCTCAAGGTGTCTGCAGTGATGGAGAAATTGACAGCGTTTGCTAGACTAATGATCAGAGGTAGTAGTAGCGAAGTTGCTCGGTCATGTCCAACTCTTTGCGACCCCATGGACTGTAACCCACCAGGCTCCTCCATCCATGGGATATTCCAGCAAAAGTACTGGAGTAGGTTGCCATTTCCTTCTCCAGGGGATCTTCCCAAACCAGGTATCAAACCCAGGTCTCCCTCATTGTAGGCAGACTCTTTTACCATCTGAGCCACCAGGGAAGTCCTAATGATCAGAGGGGAAGAGTGGAAAGGAAAGATCAGGTATCAAGGGTGACTTATTTCAATTGCACGACAATGAAAGAAGAAAGTAAAGATGGCAAATAAAGACCTAGAATTTAGACCAGACTGTCAAGTGCTAAAGTACATCTCAGAGGGGTGGTCAGGAAAAGCTGTGTGAAATGGGAGCAGGGGAGAGGTCACTGAGACATGCATTAAGAAGTTCCATAAACTGGGAGGATTACAGAAACCATGACTCAAGGGTTCAAGATGCAACTTTTCAACACAGAGGGAGGAGGAAGTTGTTAGTAAAGGTGACAAAGAAGGCCAGTGTGCTGGCCCCGAGCTGGCTTTGTGGGCAGATGACCTGAGTCCTGATCACATCACTTACTGGCCCAGTAAAATTATAGTATTTGCCCTGAAGGACCCAGTCTGTAAACAGATTAACACTTAACATATAGGATTGCTGTGAGGGGCAATTGTCATAATTTTCAATCAGTAATTTTAAATTAATAAAATATTACAGGATGCTTATTCTTGCTTATTCTTTTATCCACTTAGTCAAATTCTGCCTTTTACTTTTCATCCACTGTTTCGGGATTGAATTTCCTCAGCTCCAACTATATCATAAGTGACTGCAAGGCAAGATAATATCCTGAAATACTGTTTAATCTACATACCCAATATTGAATGCAATGACAAATGCATGTATTGTTTGTTAATAGGTAGTAAAGTCAATAGAAATAAGTATAAATATGATTCTATAAAAGTCCAGATTTGAAAAGTATTAAGTTCAGGATGCATTTACTATTTTTTCCAATGCTAAAGAAATTTGTTAGAGGTTTTCTATAAATAGCTATGTGGTAAATCCATTTCCAAAAGATAAATAAATAAAGCAGATTTCACACAGCTGGTTTTACTATATTTTTGATATTTTAAACATGCTGATGTTGACACCAAATGGACAGTCATGTTGGATGTTGTGTACCTATTGGGTGCAACCTGTGGGATCCAGATATTTACAGAATAGAAGGAGCCTCCCAATATTTTGAGGACTGGCAAAGGAGAGGTGCTTAGTGACAGAAAGAGATGCAAAGTCTTCCCAAGTCAGGAGTTGCCCAGAGCTCTGTTTCATCATAGCCCACAGTTTGGGGCTCTTAAAATAGTAATCCATTTTTAAGTGACATTTATCTCAGGAATACGTATGCTATAAAAAGCAAATTACACTAACACTAGCAATGTAAAATACATGGTTTCAAGGTGTGTTAAGGGTACACCATGTTCCAAGATTGTGCTAGGGGGAAAAAATGCAAGAACATAGCACGGCCTTATTTAAAGGCAATTTGATAGAAGGGAGGTTATTGTAGGCATTGGTACAGATGTCTCAGTTGATTTTTTAAAAATATAAATCCTAAACATTAAGATTCACTAATTTTGTAGAAAGCAACAGACTTTCTTTGTTGGACAGAACAGAGATGTCTCAGAAATCATAATTGAAGGATGGTGAAGACGCTGCTATTTTTGAACATCTCTGCTGGTCAGGAAAGCCACAAAGGCTCTGGTAAATGTTCTTATACTTCTCAAAGCTTTCTCTAGGGAACTTTTCTGAAGAGGAGTTTTAATCAAGATGCAATGTGATATAGTTGAAGGAACTATGTTTAGGAATCTAAAGATCTAGTTGTGTGGTCTTGAAAAAGTAAAAATGTTTCTCAGTCCATGATTTCCTCTTCTGTAAAGAGGAATATCAAAACCTGCTCTGTCTACCTCATGATTTATCTGCAATGCACCAGGTGTGTTCTTCCCTGCTTGTAATTAAATGAAACTTCTCAAATTTCCAATCTCACCTTTCTTATCAGCTTATCCCATACAATTTCCCAGAATAATTCCATCCACTTCTATGGTTTAAATGTCATTAACTGATGTGTTAATTATGACTAAATTGCCTTAAACATTCAATTGCTGTCACATTCCTGGGCATACACACCGAGGAAACCAGAACTGAAAGAGAAACATGTATTCCAGTGTTCATCACAGCACTGTTTATAATAGCGAGGACATGGAAGCAACCTTGATGTCCATCTGCAGACGAATGGATAAGAAAGCTTTGGTACATATACACAATGGAGTATTCAGTTCAGTTCAGTTGCTAAGTCGTGTCCGACTCTCCGCGACCCCATGAATCACAGCACGCCAGGCCTCCCTGTCCATCACCAACTCCCGGAGTTCACTCAAACTCATGTCCACAGAGTCAGTGATGCCATCCAGCCATCTCATTCTCTGTTGTCCCCTTCTCCTCCCGCCCCCAACCTTTCCCAGCATCAGAGACTTTTCCAGTAAGTCAACTCATCCCATGAGGTGGCCAAAGTATTGCAGTTTCAGCTTTAGCATCAGTCCTTCCAATGAACACCCAGGATTGATCTCCTTTAGAATGGACTGGTTGGACCTCCTTGCAGTCCAAGGGACTCTCAAGCGTCTTCTCCAACACCACAGTTCAAAAGCATCAATTCTTCAGCGATCAGCTTTCTTCACAGTCCAACTCTCATATCCATACATGACCACGGGAAAAACCATAACCTTGACTAGATTGACCTTTGTTGGCAAAGTAATGTCTCTGCTTTTTAATATACTATCAAGGTTGGTCATAACTTTCCTTCCAAGGAGTAAGCATCTTTTAATTTCATGACTGCAATCAGCATCTGCAGTGATTTTGGAGCCCCAAAAAATAGTCTGACACTGTTTCCACTGTTTTTCCATCTATTTCCCATGAAGTGATGGGACCAGATGCCATGATCTTTGTTTTCTGAATGTTGAGCTTCAAGACAACCTTTTCACTCTCCTCTTTCACTTTCATCAAGAGGCCTTTGAGTTCCTCTTCACTTTCTGCCATAAGGGTAGTGTCATCTGCATATCTGAGATTATTGATATTTCTCCCCGCAATCTTGATTCCAGCTTGTGCTTCTTCCAGCCCAGCGTTCCTCATGATGTACTCTGCATATAAATTAAATAAGCAGGGTGACAATATACAACCTTGACGTACTCCTTTTCCTATTTGGAACCAGTCTGTTGTTCCATGCACAGTTCTGACTGTTGCTTCCTGACCTGCATACAGGTTTCTCAAGAGGCAGGTCAGGTGGTCTGGTAGTCCCATCTCTTTCAGAATGTACCACAGTTTATTGTGATCCACACAGTCAAAGGCTTTGGCATAGTCAATGAAGCAGAAATAGATGTTATTCTGGAACTCTCTTGCTTTCTCCATGATCCAGCGGATGTTGGCAATTTGATCTCTGGTGCCTCTGCCTTTTCTAAAACCTGCTTGAACATCTGGGAGTTCACGGTTTACATACTGCTGAAGCCTGGCTTGGAGAATTTTGAGCATGACTTTACTAGCGTGTGAGATGAGTGCAATTGTGCGGTAGTTTGAGCATTCTTTGGCATTGCCTTTCTTTGGGAATGGAATGAAGACTGACCTTTTCCAGTCCTGTGGCCACTGCTGAGTGTTCCAAATTTGCTGGCATATTGAGTGCAGCACTTTCACAGCATCATCTGTCAAGATTTGAAATAGCTCAACTGGAATTCCATCACCTCCACTAGCTTTGTTCGTAGTGATGCTTTCTAAGGCCCACTTGACTTCACATTCCAAGATGTCTGGCTCTAGGTCAGTGATCACGTTATCATGACTATCTTGGTCGTGAAGATCTTTTTTGTACAGTTCTTCTGTGTATTCTTGCCACCTCTTCTTAATATCTTCTGCTTCTGTTGCTGCTGCTGCTGCTGCTAAGTCACTTCAGTCGTGTCCGACTCTGTGTGACCCCATAGACGGAAGTCCACCAGGCTCCCCCGTCCCTGGGATTCTCCAGGCAAGAACACAGGAGTGGGTTGCCATTTCCTCCTCCAATATGTGAAAGTGAAAAGTGAAAGTGAAGTCGCTCAGTCGTGTCCGACCCTTAGCGACCCCACGGACTGCAGCCTACCAGGCTCCTCCATCCATGGGATTTTCTAGGCAATAGTACTGGAGTGGCTTGCCATTGCCTTCTCCGTCTGCTTCTGTTAGGTCCATACAATTTCTGTCCTTTATCGAGCCCATCTTTGCATGAAATGTTCCCTTGGAATCTCTAATTTTCTTGAAGAGATCTCTTATTTTTCCTATTCTGTTGTTTCCCTCTATTTCTTTGCATTGATCGCTGAGGAAGGCTTTCTTATCTCTCCTTGCTATTCTTTGGAACTCTGCATTCAGATGCTTATATCTTTCCTTTTCTCCTTTGCTTTTCACTTCTCTTCTTTTCACAGCTATTTGTAAGGCCTCCTCAGACAGCCATTTTGCTTTTTTGCATTTCTTTTCCATGGGGATGGTCTTGGTCCCTGTCTCCTGTACAATGTCACAAACCTCCGTCCAGAGTTCATCAGGCACTCTATCTATCAGATCTAGTCCCTTAAATCTATTTCTCACTTCCACTGTATAATCATAAGGGATTTGATTGAGGTCATATCTGAATGGTCTAGTGGTTTTCCCTACTTTCTTCAATTTAAGTCTGAATTTGGCAATAAGCAGTTCATGATCTGAGCCACAGTCAGCTCCTGGTCTTGTTTTTGCTAACTGTATACAGCCTCTCCATCTTTGGCTGCAAAGAATATAATCAATCTAATTTCAGTGTTGACCATCTGGTGATGTCCATGTGTAGAGTCTTCTCTTGTGTTGTTGGAAGAGGGTGTTTGCTATGACCAGTGCGTTCTCTTGACAAAACTCTATTAGCCTTTGCCCTGCTTCATTCCGTGCTCCAAGGCCAAATTTGCCTGTTACTCCAGGTGTTTCTTGACTTCCTACTTCTGCCTTCCAGTCCCCTGTAATGAAAAGGACATCTTTTTTGGGTGTTAGTTCTAAAAGGTCTAGTAGGTCTTCATAGAACCGTTCAACTTCGGCTTCTTCAGCGTTACTGGTTGGGGCATAGGCCTGGATTACTGTAATATTGAATGGTTTGCCTTGGAAACGAACAGAAATCATTGTCGTTTTTAAGATTGCATCCAAGTATTGCATTTCGGACTCTTTTGTTGACCATGATGGCTACTCCATTTCTTCTAAGGGATTCCTGCCCACAGTAGTAGATATAATGGTCATCTGAGTTAAATTCACCCATTCCAGTCCATTGTAATTCACTGATTCCTAGAATGTCTATGCTCACTCTTGCCATCTCCTGTTTGACCACTTCCAATTTGCCTTGATTCATGGACCTAACATTCCAGGTTCCTATGCAATATTGCTCTTTATAGCACTGGACCTTGCTTCTATCACCGGTCACATCCACAACTGGGTATTGGTCCTGCTTTTGCTCCATCCCTTTATTCCTTCTAGAGTTATTTCTCCACTGATCTCCAGTAGCATACTGGGCACCTACCGACCTGGGGAATTCCTCATTCAATATCCTATCATTTTGCCCTTTGATACTGTTCATGGGGTTCTCAAGGCAAGTATACTGAAGTGGTTTGCCATTCCCTTCTCCAGTGGACCACATTCGGCTGTGGTCCATGTGATCAGATTGACTAGTTTCTTGTGATTATGATTTCAGTGTGTCTGCCTTCTGATGCCCCCTAGCAATACCTACCATCTTATTTGGGTTTCTCTTACCTTGGGCGTGGGATATCTCTTCACAGCTGCTCCAAGAAAGCGCAGTCGCTGCACCTTACCTTGGATGAGGGGTATCTCCTCAAGGCCGCCCCTCCTGACCTTGAACGCGGAGTAGCTCCTCTCGGCCCTCCTGCGCCCGAGTGGCCACCGCCTATTGGATGTGGGGTAGCTCCTCTCCACCGCCGGCCCTGGCCTCAGACGTGGGGTAGCACCTCATGGCCGCGCCTCTTCACGTGGTTGGTTGCGCCGGGGCCAGCGTCTCAAAAGAAAGCATTTGAATCAGTTATAATGAGGTGGGTGAAACTGGAGCCTATTATACAGAGTGAAGTAAGCCAGAAAGAAAAACACCAATACAGTATACTAACGCATATATATGGAATTTAGAAAGATGGTAATGATAACCCTGTATACGAGACAGCAAAAGAGACACAGGTGTATAGAACAGTCTTTGGGACTCTGTGGGAGAGGTGAGGGTGGGATGATTTGGGAAAATGGCATTGAAACATGTATATTATCATATGTGAAACGAATCACCAGTCCAGGTTTGACGCATGATACAGGATGCTCAGGGCTGGTGCACAGGGATGACCCAGAGGGAAGATAAGGGGAGGAGGGAGGTGGGAGGGGGGTTCAGGAAGGGGAGCTCATGTACACCCGGGGTGGATTCATGTCAGTGTATGGCAAAACCAACCAATGTAATATTGTAAAATAATTAGCCTCCAATAAAAAAAAAAAAACAACATTCAATTGCTGAAAGGACTCACAACACTCAAACCTTTTACACTTTATCACAAGTACAAGATACAGCAACAGCTTAAGAAAAGTATGCAATGAAAGAGGTCCAGACACTTTGGCCTCCATGCCCTCCCACCACTGGATTACACAAGACACACTCTGCCACCAGGTCTTGAACTACCACCAGCATACGTGGGAAGCTTCTTGGTACCAAGAAGTCCCAAGTCTCCTTTTATAAAGAACTGATCTTGTCGGCAGTCTACCTAGCCTGACCTGTTGAAATCTCCCAGGCTCTGCCAAAACCAAATATTATTATGATTATTGAATTATTATAATCCAATTAATATTACAAGATAATGTTGGCAAGCGGGTACATCCTGCCCTAAAACAGTTCAGGGACCAGTGGTTATAAAGCACTATTTATCTCTAGTAAATGTAATGTATTCCATAGCCTTGGCCAATGACCCAGGGAGCTCTGAAGATAAACACACAGTCAATCCATACTGGCTAAGATGAACCCATGCTATAAAATTGGTAGCTGCCTAATGTATGTGTCTAGCTCAGACTTGCAGAAGGAAATGGAAACCCATTCCAACATTCTTGCCTGGGAAATCCCATGGACAGAGGAGCCTGACAGGCTAGAGTCCATGTGGTAGAAAGAGTCGGACATGACTTAGCGACTAAACCACCACCACCAGTACAGATTTACATCCTGTACTATCAACAGACTATCAGATATACCACTTGAGTATCTCAAACACCTAATGTTTAGTCATGTGGAATAAATTTCTCCTCTCCCTAAAATGTTCTATGTTCTTTAATGAAGGCAAAATACAAAATTAACAATGAAAATTAACACAGTCTTACTTGGTGACCTCTCCATCAAGCGCTAGATGACAGATATTGATAATTGAACTGAAACTTAACTTCTCAGTAAGGATTCAAAAAGCCTGCTACTTAATAGGTAGTTGTCGTTGTTCAGTTGCTAAGTCGTGTCTGATTCTTTGTGACCCTATGGGCTGTAGCCTGCCAGGCTCCTCTGTCCATGGGGTTCTCTAGGAAACAATACTGGAGTGGGTTGCCATTTCCTTCTCCAGTGGATCTTCCTGACCAAAGATCAAATACATGTCTCCTGCATTGGCAGGCGGACTGTTTATCCCTGAGTCATATGCAAAACAAAACAAGCTGTTCAGCATGGATAATCGGAGAGCAACATTTTTTATTTCATTCTTAATATACAGAGTTAGGTCTCTGTATCCTCAGGTTTTGCATCTGTGGATTCAACCAACCAGAGATTGAAAATATTTAGAAAGAAATAAATTCCAGAAAGTTCCAAAAAGTGAAATTTGAATTTGCCTCATGCCAGCAACTATTTACATAACATTTACGTTGTATTTACAACTATTTACATACTATTTACATTGTATTAGGTATTATACAGATGACACCACGCTTATGGCAGAAAGTGAAGAGGAACTAAAAAGCCTCTTGATGAAAGTGAAAGAGGAGAGTGAAAAGGTTGTCTTGAAGTTCAACATTCAGAAAACAAAGATCATGGCATCTGGTCCCATCACTTCATGGGAAATAGATGGGGTAACAGTGGAGACAGTGTCAGACTTTATTTTTTGGGGCTCCAAAATCACTGCGGATGCTGATTGCAGCCATGAAATTAAAAGACGCTTACTCCTTGGAAGGAAAGTTATGACCAACCTGGACAGTATATTAAAAAGCAGAGACATTACTTTGCCAACAAAGGTCCGTCTAGTCAAGGCTATCATTTTTCCAGTGGTCATGTATGGATGTGAGAGTAGGACTGTGAAGAAAGCTGAGCACCGAAGAATTGATGCTTTTGAACTGTGGTGCTGGAGAAGACGCTTGAGAGTCCCTTGGACTGCAAGGAGATCCAACCAGTCCATTCTGGAGGAGATCAATCCTGGGTGTTCATTGGAAGGACTGATGCTAAAGCTGAAACTCCAATACTTTGGCCACCTCATGTGACGAGTTGACTCACTGGAAAAGAGTCTGATGCTGGGAAAGATTGGGGGCGGGAGGAGAAGGGGACGACCGAGAATGAGATGGCTGGATGGCATCACCGACTCTGTGGACATGAGTTTGAGTGAACTCCGGGAGTTGGTGATGGACAGGGAGGCCTGGCGTGCTGTGATTCATGAGGTCACAAAGAGTCAGACACGACTGAGCAACTGAACTGAACTGAACTGAGGTATTATAAGCAATCTAGAGATGATTTAAAGTACACAAGTATACAGGAGGATGTGTGTAGATTATATGCAAATACTACTCTGTTTTATATAGGGACTTAAGCATCCTCGAGTTTTGGCATCCACAGGGTGGGGGATATCCTGGAACCAGTCCTAGATCCAGCAGATATGGAGGGACAACTGTATATATCCACAGATATATGCATAACTTTGCATAAGCACAAACACATGATTTCTTGTGAATGTGGGTCTGTGGTTTAAGGCTCAGGTTAAGATCCAATATTATGTCTTGCCTTGACATCAAAAGGCCTAACCATGAGTTCCTCACCTAATTCTAGTCCCACTCATGAAGTCTCCTAGCCAAACAACTTACCCTCCTTATCACAGTGGTCCGGGCGCTGTCCCTGCTTCTCCCTGAGTATTCTAGGGTTTCAGCCCTTGTTAGTCTGAGAAAGCATTCAAATAAGCCAATGACCTTCTCCCATGGGAACCAGGGACACTGCATCCTCTTGACACTAGAAAGCCTACCTCCCACAGCCGCTGGATATATTGTCTCTGTTCCCTGGGCCACCCCTTGTGAACCTGCATGACCTGCAGTGCCCCCACCCCAGGTTGTGAGTATATGTGAATAGTAAACTTCTACTAACCCATCTGTCCGGTGCTGGGTATTGTGTGTTTGGCCATCCCCATAAATACAAGTGGGCATCCCTCATCAATGGGGTGAATAGGAGGTGATTGAAATAGGGCAGCCCTTTTGAAAACTCTTTGAAGACAGCCTGGCCACAGCACAGATATTATTGATGTGATGTCCTAGAAAAATAAGTTTTTCTGTTACCCTCTTGGTGTTTGACTGCTTTTACTCCTCCAAAGTTATACCTTCAGATCCTTCCCAGAATGACGCTTAGGTAACAACAAGAAACACTTTCACCCCAATTTATGTCCCCCGTTTCAGCTTTTAATAACCTTGCCCCAGATTCACAGAGAACACAGCTGAATTGGGCTGAAAAGTTTAAAACCCAGGGAAAAACTAAAAATAAATCCAAATGCCAAACTAATTAAATCAGAAGTTTTGAGATGGGCCTCGCCGGCAGCAGTATTTTTTAAATTCTTCAGGTGGTGCTGAAGGGCAGCCAAGGTTGAAGAAAATGGTTGCAGGCAGCTCAAACTCCAGGTCCTGGGCCTCATTTCCTCTCAACTTGATGATTTCAGAATAAAGAAGACCCAGTGGTTTGAGAGAGAGAATTTCCTAGAATCAGTTGTCTCATTTCTGCTCAATAATTTCTAGGTTGTCCCTTCCAAAAGTTCTTTTAGCAATAATTTAAAAACAAATGTATCCCAAACATGGAAAAAATATAAATAGATGATCAATTAATTCTTTGACATCAAGCCGGAGCATTTTCCAAAATATCTTCTTGATCCTCATTGACACTGTTGGAGAATATCACAGTGTATGTCACTAACAATCCACAAATGATAAAGGAGTTGGCATTTTTTATAATTTTATAAGGTAAAAGTTTTTCATAAATTGATATCATTATAATTTGTAAAGTTCAGTGAAGGAGTTAACCCTAAAGGGAATATGGTTTTATTGTCCTGTAGAACACTAATCTATCAAATAGCTAACATGGCAATCTTATTTCAGCATCTTTTTCCTTGTATCTACATTATGTGTTTGATTTTATGTGTCCCTATATAAAATTGTGAGTGTGTGTGTGTGTTCGAGCTCTTCTTAGAGCTAGCTTCTTTGTCTTCCTACCTGTTGCCTCATTAATAAGTAAAACATAATTTTGACATAATAACAAGTATATATTTAAGTCAAGCTTTTTCAAGTTAATAGCAATAATATGAATAGTTAACACTTCTTGGATGCTTAATAGAAGCCAAACATTGCACTCAGTGCCTATGTAGTTTATCACATTTAATTCTTAATGATATTAATTTCACAAATGAAGGAACTGAAATTTATACAGGTTGGTAATTTTCTAGAATCCTCAGAAGTTACAGACCCAGGAAGTTAATTCAAATTGTCTAACTTTAGTCATGAAATTCTTAGCCAAAGGGAGACTATTTTCTCTGAGTTTGCAATTTCTTTGTACATTGATCTAATGGTTTTGCATTAACATATACTTCATATTTCAGTATCTCCCAAAAATAACTTTCTCAGATCCCTTCCTTCCACTATCTGCCCCCAACTCCCCCTCTATAGAGGGAATATATTTCATATGACCAAGGAAGATAGTCCTGACTAAATAATCCATATTTTCGTGTTCCTAAGTATGTATTTCTAATCCTTCTGCCTCTACCATCATCCTGCCTCTGTAAGTTCAAAAACCATATTTAAAGCAGGAGCTGAAAGTTGTACCCCACTATATAGTTTAAAGCCCACTGAACACCAGTCCTGCTTAATCAGTCCTTGCAATTCTGAGAAAATGTACTATTTTTATGTTTTACAAAAAAAAGAATACTGGGACGTATAAAACCTCTATAACCCCAGTTTGGGTTTTCTTCCTTCAAATTTCAAGATTTATGATCTTTCTAATATTCTACCCTGCCATTCATCCCCTAACTTTTTCAGAAGACCTTTGGGTCTAAAAGGAAACTCTAACAGTGAGATTAGAACCTTTTGGAGAAGATCAGGGTCAGGGAGACAAAATGCGTACCAAATGCAGGCAGTGTTGGGGGATGCATCAGGGCCCAGGGCCAACACACTTTGACAAATTGTACCCTGGGGGGAGGCAATCCTAGATCCGTTTGGATCTCCAGTCCCATCCCAAACAACACAATGGAGGCCTTCAGTGTGCTTAGAGAAAAAAAAATCAACTACCACCGCAATTAAATGGGTGGCCTGGCCCAACAACACTCCCTCTCCCCCACACACCTCATTAATGAGAGGGCAGAATAAAACCACAGGGCTCCACCTACTCAGAGAGAGCAGCCTGGCACCAGGCCCTGGTGAAGTCCCAATCTCTGCAGCTTCCACCAGTAAGGACCCGGTGAAGGTCAAGCTTCCCTATAATTATCACCATCCCGAACCACAGCCTGCCATGTTATTTAGAGAATCATCTCTTGCTCCTACCACAGATACTCCCAACACTAGAACAGCAGACACTCTGCTCAGAGCAAGCTGCTTAAAGGCATCGTGTCCTCCCTGCCCATTCTGGGATTTCATCTGGACAGCTCTATGTACCCACATTCAGTACCACCATGTCACACACACAACTTCAGAACACTTTGCAACCCCATGGACTGCAGCACACCAGGCTTCCCTGTCCATCGCCAACTCCCGGAGCCTGCTCAAACTCATGTCCATCAAGTCAGTGATGCCATCCAATCATCTTATCCTCTGTCATCACCTTCTCCTCCTGCCTTCAATCTTTCCCAGAATCAGGGTTTTTTCAAACAAGTAAGTTCTGTGCATCAGGTGGCCAAAGTATTGGAGTTTCAACTTCAGCATCAGTCCTTCCAATGGATATTCAGGAATGATTTCCTTTAGGGTGGACTGGTTGGATCTCCCTGCCATCCAACGGACTCTCAAGGGTCTTCAACACCACAGTTAAAAAGCATCAGTTCTTCGGCGTTCAGCTTTCTTTATAGTCTAACTCTCACATCCATACATGACTACTGGAAAAACCATAACTTTGACTGGACGGACCTTTGTTGGCAAAGTAATATCTCTGCTTTTTAATATACTGTGTAGGTTGGTCATAGCTTTTCTTACAAGGGACATGTGTCTTTTAATTTCCTGGCTGCAGTCACCATCTTCAGTGATTTTGGAGCCCCCAAAAATAAAGTTTGTCACTGTTTCCATTGTTTCCACATCTATTTGTTGTGAAGTGATGAGACCGAATGTCATGATCCTAGTTTTCTGAAAGTTGAGTTTCAAGCCAACTTTTTCACTCTCTTCTTTCACTTTCATCAGGAAGCCCTTTAGTTCTTCTTTGCTTTCTGCCATAAGGGTGGTATCATCTAGATACCTAAGGTTATTGATGTTTCTGCCAGCAATTTTGATTCCAGCTTGTGCTTCATCCAGCCTGGCATATCACATGACGTACTCTGCATAGAAGTTAAATAAGCAGGGTGACAATATACAGCCTTGATGTACCCCTTTCCCAATTTGCAACCGTTTGCTTTTCCATGTCCAGTTCTAACCGTTGCTTCTTGACCTGCATACAGATTTCTCAGGAGGCAGGTTGGGTGGTCTGGTATTCCCATCTCTTTAAGAATTTTCCACAGTTTATTGTGATCTACACAAAGTCTTTGGCATAGTCAATAAAGCAGAAGTAGATGTTTTTCTGGAACTCTCTAGCTTTTTCTGTGATACACTGGATGTTGGCAATTTGATCTCTGGTTCCTCTGCCTTTTCTAAATCCAGCTTGAACATTTCATGGTTCACATACTGTTGAAGCCTGGCTCGGAAAATTTTGGGCATTACTTTGCTAACGTGTGACATGAGTGCAATTTTGCGGTAGTTTGAACATTCTTTGGCATTGCCTTTCTTTAGGATGAGAATGAAAACTGACTTTTTCCTGTCCTGTGGCCACTGCTGACTTTTCCAAATTTACTGGCATATTGAGTGCAGCATTTTCACAGCATCATCTTTTAGGATTTGAAATCGCTCAACTGGAATTCCATCACCTCCACTAGCTTTGTTTGTAGTGATGCTTCTGAAGGCCCACTTGACTTTACATTCCAGGATGCCTTGCTATAAGTGGGTGATCACACCATCATGGTTATCTGGGTCATGAAGACCTTTTTTGTCTAGTTTTTCTATGTACTGTTGCCGCCTCTTCTTAATATCTTCTGCTTCTGTTAGGTCCATACAATTTCTGTCCTTCATTGTGCCCATCTTTGCTTGAAATGTTCCCTTGGTCTAATTTTCTTGAAGAGATCTCTAGTCTTTCCCATTCTATTATTTTTCTCTATTTCTTTGCATTGATCACTGAGAAAGGTTTTCTTATCTCTCCTTGCTATTCTTTGGAACTCTGTATTCAGATGGTATATCTTTTCTTTTCTCCTTTGCCTTTAGCTTCTCTTCTGTTCTCAGCTATTAGTAAGGCCTCCTCAGGTAACCAGAGCTAAGGAGTGTCTACTTAGCTATAAGCAGAGTCAACTGAAAAATTATTCACAACCTACAAGTTTATTTTTTAAGCTTCAAAATCACTGAAGTTGGTAACTGCAGCCATGAAATTAAAAGATGCTTGCTCCTTGGAAGAAAAATTATGAACAATCTAGACAGCATATTAAAGACCAGAGACATTACTTTGCCAACAAACATCCATCTAGTCAAAACTTCAGGTTTTCCGGTAGTCATGTATGGATGTGAGAGTTGGACCATAAAGAAAGTTGAGCACTGAAGAATTGATGCTTTTGAACTGTGGTGTTGAAGAAGACTTGAGAGTCCCTTGGACAGCAAGGAAAGCCAACCAGTCCATCCTAAAGGAAATCATTCCTGAATATTCATTGGAAGGACTGATACTGACGCTGATACTCCAATATTTTGGCCACCTGATGCAAAAAACTTACTCATTTGAAAAAACCCTGATGCTGGGAAAGATTGAAGGCAGGAGGAGAAGGGGATGACAGAAGATGAGATAGTTGTATGGCATCACCTACTCAAAGGACATGAGATTGAGTAAGCTCCAGGAGTTGGTGACAGACAGGGAAGCCTGGTGTGCTGCAGTCCATGAGGTCACAAAGAGTCAGACACAACTGAGCAACTGAACTGTGCTGAACTGAACCTACAAGTTGAGAGTTATGTTTTATTCAGTGGACATACTGAGGATCTCAAGCCTGGAAGGCAGCATCTCAAGTACCCCTGAAAGAACTGCTCCATGGAGGTGATGGAGGGAGCCAGGATATATAGGAATTTCACAACAAGGGGCAGGCAGTAGTACTAAAACTCTTAATAAAAGAAAACTAGATGGCTTCCTTGGTGGCTCAGATGGTAAAAAATCTGTCCACAATGCTGGAGACCTGTGTTCAATCCCTGGGTTGGGGAGATCCCCTGGAGGAGGGTCAGACAATTCACTCCAGTATTCTTGCCTGGAGAATCCCTGTGGACAGAAGAGCCTGGAACGTTACAGTCCATGGGGTTGCAAAGAGTTGGAAACAACTGAGTGACTAAAGATGTTACGCAGATGTCTGTAAGTTGAGGAATTTAGTTCTTTTCTTGTGTGGGAAGATGCTAGAGTCTGGGCTCACTGAAATATTCCTATGATGTGCAACTCAGCCATCTGGGGCCAGTATCCTGTGTTTTCACATAGTCAGTTCCTTCAGGGTTCACCATAGGGAGTGGCTGCCATCTGATGGCTGCTAGATGGCAGATATTCTTTCTTTCCTGAGTTTTCTCAGTGTTCACCAGGTCACCCATGGTGATGACTAAAATTGCTGATGACTGTGTCATCCTTTGTTTAGTGATATGGCAGACAATAGTTTACTTCTCAGTAGCAAGTTCCTTAAAGGCTCTAAATTCCAGTTACCTTATCTAGTAAATGGGTTAATAGAACCTACCTCTCATTGTTATTCTGCTCAAGAAGTAGGTCCCTTATTTATCCTCGTGTGTGTGTGCTATGTATGCTAAGTCGCTTCAGTAGTGTCTGACTCTTTGCAGCCCTATGGACTGTAGCCTGCCAGGATCCTCTGTCCATGGGATTCTCCAGCCAAGAATACTGGAGTGGGTTGCCAAGCCCTCCTTCAGGGGAATCTTCCCAACCCAGGGATCAAATCCATGTCTCTTATGTCCCCTGCATTCACAGGAGAGTTCTTTACCACTTGCACCACCTGTTTATCCTTAATGCAGTGTGCAGTTTTTCAAGAACAAATTTCACTGAATTCTGAATTGTGTGTAGAATATGAAACCTCATGTTTCCTTTAGAAAAGAAGAAAACTGGAGGGGGCTGGGAGGAGGTGTTTAGCACTATGCAAAATACTTTCCATGCATTATGTACACTAACATTAGTAGCAGACTGTGAAACTAGAATTACTTCTATTTTACAGGTAACTAAACTGGGTTCAATGAAAGGAAATAATAGACTCAAATACACTTGGTAGGTAAAAGAGCAGAGCTGCAAACCCATGCCTGCCATGCTTTAGGTTATGCTGTCACCAGGGCATTGTGCTACAATACTCCAATTGTTTACATTATAACTCTGATTAGAAACTCGTAGTTACAAATTAGGTGGACTCCAGGTAAGAATCAGTTCTTTCATCCTCAGAAAAATTGAAACCATACACCAATATCATTCAACGCAAAGTAAGTATATAGGAGACATGGCTGTTAGCGCAAGGACCGCAGAGAATGAGATGGTTGGATGGCATCATTGATTCAGTGGACATAAGTTTGAGCAAACTCCAGGAGACAGTGAAGGACAGGGAAGCCTGGAGTGCTGCAGTCCATGGGGTCACCGAGTCAGACACTATTTAGCAACTGAACAACAGCAAAGCACAAGTTCATATGCCTGAGACACAGTGAGTGAGGTTGGAATTTGGAGCAGGGAAAGGTTTATTGCAAGGCCATGCATGACTTCACAGAGGGTGTGGGTTCAATCCCTGGTCAGGGAGCCAAGATCCCACATGACACATAACCAAAACAACAAAAAAGAAAACAGAAACAGTACTGTAGTGAATTCAAAAAAGACTTTTTTAAAAGTCCACATTAAAAAAAAATGAAAAAGAAGCAGTTTCTGGGAGGATAGAAAAGCTAAGAAGATAGGAACCAAATGAGGTAGGTGAGGGTTGGCGCTTGCATCTGCCCTGGGGAAGCTGGCCTTCCCTACAGGGGAGAAGGGGAGAAGCACATCATATGCTCAGCTTGGTGTCCCAGGCCCAGAAGTCAGGACCATAACCCCCTCTTGAGGAAGAATGAGGAAGGAAATTCCTCCCATTCTTCATCCTCCTGGGACATGGAAAAAGACAGGTGTCCAATCAGACCAGAAAAGATCAGCCCATTCACAGGAATTATTTGCATGAAGCCATATTTGCTTTCATGAGTAAGCATATACAATATATCATGTACCACATATGTGCATGATCATTTGCTAATTATGGTGTTTCCACAGTTCCATAAATATAAATCAAATATCTTTAATACAAAACATTTTTTAAATCAAACGAGTATCTTAAAAAAAGGGTAAAAACACAGATCCTCATGCATTATTTCCCCCTCATATCTTCTGTTCTCCTGTATTAGTGCTGTGCCATGATCTGGGAGCTCAGGATATTCAGGTATAATTTTTTTTATAAAGAAACAACATATTCATAAACAATTATCATAACTGTTTAAGAACAATTCAGAGATACCGTCGTTCTATCTGGGGTCTGTTATTCAAGGAGTCTGCTCCCACAGCATAAATAACTTCAGGAAGAGAAAGGGTAGACCCTGCTCTGAAGAGATTCACCAGCACTTCCTACTTAGAATGACATTCCTAATTCAGAGTTTGTACAAGACCCTCTGCTATTCTTTGTGTGGATAAGTAGGGAAAAGCGATATGCAACTGTCTTACAGGCTGGTGAAGTAGGTAAGTATACCAGCACTGGCCAGATGAGGGCCTAGAAAACCTTTAATCATTCAGTTTTCCCGCTACATGCTTAAGGCCCACATTGTTGTTGTTTAGTTGCTGAGTTGTTTCTGACTCTTTGCAACACTATAGATAGTAGCCCACCAGGCTCCTCCATCCATGGGATTTCTCAGGCAAGAATACTGGAATGGGTTGTCATTTTCTTCTCCAGGGAATCTTCCTGACCCAGGGATCAAACCTGCGTCTCCCGTATTACAGGCGGATTCTCTACCATGAGCCACCTGGGAAGCCCTGCTGAAGGCCCATAGCCAGAGCAAAGTCATACAGTTTACAAGGCTATAGGTAGGACACAGGAAAACCACAGGGATAGTGTAGAAACTCGTACCACTTGTAGGCCTAACATGACAAGGAGAGCAAGCTGTGGGGGGAGAGCAAATGAGAACACCTCGTGCTGGTGATTTGCTGCTAGGGTGTTTCCCTGAAGCCTGAATGTGATAATTGCCAATAGGCAGATGAAGTAGAGATCCTGAAGTTGTTTTGGCAAAGTGTTATGGAAGGTATCAGGTGGCTCACAGAGATGAAAATGTTAGAGTAGTTTTGTTATGTGTTATCTAGAGCCTGGCACCTGACTTTGCTCCATAGGAGGACCCATAGAACATTCCCTTCAGTAAGGCAAGAAGAAATTCATTGGTGTAAAAGGTCTTGGTAATTTCTGTCCTCAACAGGTCAGACTTTTTATCAGGAGATGCTGTTATGGAACTAGTCTCCCCAGTATCAGTGGGGTTATGAGATTTCTCAGTGACAGTAGCACAAAACTATCAAAGGCCTGCTCAGAAGAAACAGAAGTTCCTGAGAATGTATGTTCATTTGAAGGCAACCCTGAATGAATGATTGATTAGTGTGGAAGCATAAATACTGCAGCTCCCTGAGCATTACTGAACACAGTTCCAAGATGTAAAATAAATCAGAAGATTATGGTGGTGAGCGCTGGCAAAAACTTTAAGTAGAATCTGAGATTCTTACAAAACACTGTCCTAAACGAGGCTAATTTCAGAGTGTGCATTGTACCTTATACAATACTTAGACTTGAGTCACCTGAGCTAGGAAAAGACCCTTCTCATCCAAAGAAAAAGGAGGCTGAAGGGCAGTCTATAACCCAGAGAAACCAGCAAGGAAGAAAGCAACGGCTGTAGGGAGAGTGCACCGTTCACCTCTGTTGTGTTTTTTTTTTTTTCATTTATTTTTTTATTTCATTGGAGGCAAATTACCCTACATTAATATATTGGTTGGTTTTGCCATACATTGACACGAATCCGCCCCGGGTGTACCTGTGTTCCCTTTCTTGAACCCCCCTCTCTCCTCTCTCTTCCCCATATCCTCCCTCCAGGTCATCCCCGTGCACCAGCCCCAAGCATCCTGTATCATGGGTCGAACCTGGACTGGTGATTCATTTCACATATGATAATATACACCTCTGTTTTGAAACGCTGTTTGTTCTCTGCAAATGTGTCTAAAAGCATAGTTCTAGAAATCAGACGTGGCCTTTTTAAAATAATCTTCTCAATCTCCTGGAATCCTTTTCTCTCTCCGCTAGCTAGTTATTAAACATCTGCTACTGCTACTGCTAAGTCATTTCAGTCGTGTCCGACTCTGTGTGACCCTACTGTACGCCAGTTACTCTCCTCAGCAACATCAGCATAACCAGACAGACACCACAGGCATTGCCCTCAGTGAACTTATATTCTGTGTGAGTATCAGCCACGCATAAATAAGCAGCTGCTTTATGTGCAGTAAACGTTCTAACAGGTTAAGTGAAGGGTGCTGTGGGTACACACAGCACCTACCTAACGTAGGTACCTAAGGTAGGTATACAGAGGTACCTACCTAATCTTCGTAGGAAAAGGAAGAAATAGGTATGTAAGTGGCCAATCTCTGAAGAATCATTCTAAGTTGCAACACATCTCATCGACTTGCAAAACCCTATGTTTCCATACTCCAAGTTTAAAGATGTTGAAACTGGTCAAATTAATGAGACCGAGTCTTAGTGGGCTTATGAATCCAGGGAGAAAAACAGGAAGGAAAGATAGATGTAAAATGGCTTGTCACTGTCAACTCTCTAAAGGAAGTGAGTGAAGAGAATAATTTAAGCTATGTTTAATTAATTAGGGTGATTACTTTTTTAATTAAACAATTATTTTTTTATTTTTGGTACCTCTGAGTCTTCACTGCTGTGTGCAGGCTTTCTCTAGTTGTGGCCAGCAGGGGCTCCTCTCTACCTACAGTGCTTGGGATTCTTATTGCGGTGGCTCCTCTTGTTGCTGAGTATGGATTATAGGGTGCTCAGGTTTCATTTGTTGTGGGTCACAGGCTCTAGATCTCAAGCTCATGTACATGCACTTAGTTGCCCCACGGCATGTGGAATCTTCCTGGACCAGGGCCTGAACCCGTGTCCCCTGTGTTAGCAGGCAGATTCTTAACCACTGGAACACCAGGGAAGTCCAAGATGACTGCTTTTTATGAGTTATATATAGCCTTACTAGTACAGTTGTCTGGCAGAGAGTAGACATTTCATAAAGCTATTAATCTTCTGTTGGGAGTTCAAACTGGAATGAATCCACTGGTAAAGAAATATCAAATTCAAAACATCATGCTGTTTAATGTTACAATCTCCTGTGGAGAATCTATCCTGAGGAAATTGCCATAAATCTAGCCAAAGGTTTTTATACAATGGTGTTAGTCACAGTATTAGCTATACTAGTAAAACATTTGAGGATTTAAAATAGGACAAAAACATTATCAAGTATGATACAAAATTTCTATATACAGTCATATGATGAAATAATTTGCAGCAAAACTATAATTTAAAGAATAATAATAAGGAAAATTCATATTACATTAACAAGTGGAAACATTTTGTAACTAAATATAAAGTATAATTCTACTGAGAGAAAATTCTTCAGTAGAATTATGCTTTTCCTTATGGAGATCCTATATGTATTTTATTAGATTTATTCTTAGGCACTTTTTTGTTTTGATGCTAATGTAAATGATAGTATGTTTTTAATTTTAATGGTTTTGAATTTGAAATGGTTCATTACTGACATATATAAAATCAATTTACATTTGTATCTAACCTTGTATCTTGCAACCTTGTTATAATTGCTATCTAGCTCCAAGAGGTTTTACATCAGTACATTGGGATTTTCTACATAGACAATTTTGTCAGCTGTAAACAGAGAGTTTTAAGCAAGATTCTCTCCATCTGGTTCCATAAAAGCATTGTCACATGATCATCAAATAGATCCATATAAAGCCAATACAATTTAAAGAGGATATATGACCTTTTCCATAAATGATCCAGAAGCAATTTAATGTCTTGAAAAGATACATATATTCTTAATGTATGTGTGTGTGTCAGTCGCTCAGTCATGTCTGAATCTGCGACCCCATGGACTGCAGCTCACCAGTCTCCTCTGTCCAAGGGGTTCTCCAGGCAAGGGTACTGGAGTGGGTTGTCATTTCCTTCTCCATCTTAATGTATAATATCATGAAAAAATAAACTTACTCCCTCACATCATACATGATAAATAATATATAAATATTAAAGGGAAAACAATAAAGCTTTCAAAGGAAAACAGAAGAATATATTTGTAATTTTGTAATAAACAATGAGTTTGAGTGAACTCCAGGAGTTGGTGATGGACAGGGAGGCCTGGCGTGCTGTGATTCATGGGGTCGCGGAGAGTCAGACACAACTGAACAACTGAACCGAACTGAACTGAACTGAATAAACACTGATTAAGCAGGGTACTGCACTAATAGTATGAGAAATGGAACTTTATTAAAATTAAAAGTTCTATTACCATAAAACATCAGTAAGAAGAGCCATTGAATGGCTGTCACAGGCTGAGCAAAAATGACAGCAATCTGTATGTCTGAACAAGAACCCATATCTAGAATATGCTTTCTTGAAGTGCAAATTAGTAAGGAAATGACTAACAAACTATTTTTATGTGGGCAAAAGACTTGAACAGTCACTTAACAAAGGTGATATCTAATCTAAAGAACATATTAAGAAGTGCCCAACACAATTATCTATTGGAGAAATGATAAAAGAAGGCTCAAGTGATAACGCACTACACACCCAAAAAAGTGGTTAAGATGAAAAGAACTGTAAAGAACAAATGCTCAGAAGAAAGAGGAACATCCTTACCTGGAAACCACTGGGGGTGCAATCAGTTTAACCATTTTGGAAGACAGCTTATTAGTACTTAAGAAGCATAAAGTATGCCCCTCCTGTGACTCAGTAACTTGCATCAAGCTATAGAACCAAGATCAGTTCAGTTCAGTTCAGTTGCTCAGCCGTGACCGACTCTTTGCGACCCCATGAATCGCAGCACTCCAGGCCTCCCTGTCCATCACCAACTCCCGGAGTTCACTCAAACTCATATAGGACCAAGATAAATCAGAGCAAATTTCAAAGAAACTACGTGCTCAAGGATGTTCATAGTAGTTGTATTAATAATATGCAGAGACTGGAAATATGCTAAATGTCCATTAAGAGGATAATTGAAAAAGAAATTGCTCTATATCAATACAATGGAATACTAAACAACAGTAACCAAGAACAAAAAAATACCTATATCTGCATTATAGATAAATTTCACACTACACTTTGAATTGAGAGAAAGCCAGAATTTTTTCAAAAAAAGTAAATGCAGTATTGACATTTATATGATGCTCAAGAAAAGCAAAATGTAATGATAAAGGTAAGAATAGTAGATATTTCCAGAAAGATAGTGGATAGTAGTATTCACTAGGAAGGGGCAGGCAAGAATATTCTTAAGTGATAAAAATCTTCTCTATTCTATCTTGGTATAGGTAGTGGTTACATATCCTTATATATGTGAAAAAATTGAGCATGTAAAATTTGTGCACTTTGCAGTATATAACTTACACTTTAAAAGGTGTGTTTTTTTTACTTAACAATATTTTACTGATTCTCCATCACCCACACTGCACCGTCAATCCATAAATATCCTGAATTCAGATGTCAAAAGACAAAACTAAAGATGCATTTATCCAAATTTTCACTTTTTTCTAATGGAAGAGAAATTTTATAAGAAAAGTTAAAATGTCAGAATATCTTGCAAACAGGTCACATACCTAATAATGTGCTCAGACCAAAGCAAATATTCTTCTGTGTCTTTATTTAAAGCTGTACCTCCACTTGCCCAATGCTACGAATATATTAATATGACCTGTCTTAAGACCACCATCTGTTTCCCTTTTGCCCTACTACTAATAGATCATAGCTATATGCAATGCCTCAAAATACAATGGCATCTCAGTTCAGTTCAGTTCAGTTCTGTCGCTAAGTCGTGTCCAACTCTTTGCGACCCCATGAATCACAGTACACCAGGCCTCCCTGTCCATCACCAACTCCTGGACTTCACTCAAACTCATGTCCATCGAGTCTGTGATGCCATCCAGCCGTCTCATTCTCTGTCATCCCCTTCTCCTCCTGCCCCCAATCCCTTCCAGCATCAGAGACTTTTCCAGTGAGTCAACTCTTCACATGAGGTGGCCAAAGTATTTGAGTTTCAGCTTCAGCATCAGTCCTTCCAATGAACACCCAGGACTGATCTCCTTTAGGATGGACTGGTTGGATCTCATTGCAGTCCAAGGAACTCTCAAGAGTCTTCTCCAACACCACAGTTCAAAAGCATCAATTTTTCAGCGATTAGCTTTATTCACAGTCCAACTCTCACATCCATACATGACCACTGGAAAAATCATAGCCTTGACTAGACAGACCTTTGTTAGCAAAGTAATGTCTCTGCTTTTTAATATACTGTCTATGTTGGTCATAACTTGCCTTCAAGGAGTAAGCGTCTTTTAATTTCTGGTTGTTTAGTTTGTTGCATGAGTACATGCATGCTCAGTCGTGTCTGACTCTTTATGACCCCATCTACTGCAGCCAACCAGGCTCTTCTGCCTATCAGATTTCCCAGGCAAGAATGCTGGAGTGGGTTGCCATTTCCTCCTCCAGGTTTGTTGGTTGTTACTGCTGTAATGACTCACTTCCACCCAAAGCTATTACTCATTTGCATCATTCAGACCCTTGAAGTGAGGCTCCAAGTTCTGTCATATTAGTCGGGAAATAGTGAGTGAAGCTTGTAGCCAACATTTTTAACTCTCTTAAATCTGTGTATCCCTCCATTAGAAGGTCTCAGAAGTTGATATGTCTATAGAACTCTGTATACCACCTCAGCAGGCACTATGCTTGATTCTATATGGAACTTTATTTCCTACCCCAAAATATTAAAACATTTTTTATCACTTTGTCAACACAAAATCATCACATTTTTCACTTCCAAAATTCTTACAAAAATGATGTTCCAAAAATTAACCATTGAAAAGTTGCATGACATCACTATAAATAGAATTAGGTTTCTGAAAATGCAAAAATAAAAACCTTTGAGATGAAAAATATGCCAGAGAAAAGATGGATCAATGAAGCATGACTAAAGGAAAGCAGAGCAGAGTATATTCAAACTGAAGGGCCTAGATTCCAATCCCAGCTCTAGCACTAGGTAAATGAATGTCCATGGGCCACCTCAAAATATTTACATGAGTCTCCAGTGCGTAATGTGTCATATGAGGGACTGGATTAAATCATTCTTTAGACCTGTTAAAGAGTAACCCTCTATGACTGTGGAAACTGTTTTCATGAAACAAAGACTGATTGGAACAGATAAGAGAAATACAATGCTTACAGGCAAGTTAAAATTTTTCTCTAAATATAGAAGAGAAAGCACCAGCTGTCATTTGTTTTCTTCACTGAAAAACATTTTTTTTTTAACTGATAAGCAAAGCTTTGGAGTTTCTTTGTCAATTTCAAGAGAAGATCTTTATGCTCAAGGTTTTCTTCAGGGCAACTTTAACATCCTTATTCCTCAGGCTATAGATTAATGGGTTGAGCATGGGCACCACAGCAGTATAGAATACAGAGGACACTTTCCCCTGATCAAGGGGTAAAATAGAAGGTGGTTTGAGGTACATAAAAGCTCCTGACCCAAAGAAAAGAGAAACCACAATTATGTGGGAACTGCATGTACTGAAGGCTTTCGATCGGCCCTCAGTGGAGCTGATGTGAAGAATGCTAGAAAGAATAAAACCATAAGAGATAAAAATGGTCAATATGGGCACTCCAATGCCAATGGTCACAACAATGAAGACCACCAGCAAATTTACATAAGAGCTGTTACAGGAGAGCTCAAGGAGGGGAATGATGTCACACATATAGTGATTGACAAGGTTGTCACCACAGAAGGTGATAAACATTATGTTTCCCATATGGGCCACAGCCCCAAACACTCCCATCCCATAGACCCCCAACAAAAGGAGTGAACACACCTGAGGAGACATGGTGACCGTGTACACCAGTGGCTTGCAGATGGCGGCATAGCGGTCATATGCCATCGCTGACAGGACGTAGGATTCAGAAAAGACAAAGAAACAGAAGAAAAAAAACTGAGTCATACACCCTGCATAGGAAATGATGTTCTTCTCTGAGACAAAACCCATCAGCATTTTAGGGGTGAGGGTAGTGGAGTAACTAAAATCTATAAAGGACAGGTTGAAGAGGAAAAAGTACATGGGAATATGAAGGTGAGAATTCAGTCCAATCAAGGTTATCAAACCCAGGTTCCCCACTACAGTGACCATATAGAAACTTAGAAACAGGAAGAAGAGGGGGATCTTGAGTTGTGCCTGGTCTGTTAAGCCTGTGAGGATGAACTCTATCACAGAGGAGGTATTATCTGCAGCCATTCTCCTCTAGGAGAATCTGTGAGGGAAAAAGAAAGAGTCACTAAACAAAACAGGCAACACATTTTGAAAGTTCCTGGAAGTTATGGAGGTGAGATGGAGAAGAGAAGAAAAGGAACACTTACTGAGCTCTAACTGGGAGCTTTCGAACTGTGGTGCTGAAGAAGACTTTTGAGAGTCCCTTGGACAGTAAGGAGATCAAGCCAGTCAATCCTAAAGGAAATCAACCTTGCATAGTCGTTGGAAGGATTGATGTTGAAGCTGAAGCTCTAATACTTTGGCCACCTGGTGCAAAGAGCCGACTCACTGGAAAAAGACCATGATGCTGGTAAAGACTAAAGGCAGGAGGAGAAAGGGACGACAGAAGATGAGATGGTTGGATGACATCACTGATTCAATGGAAATGAGTTTGAGCAAACTCCAGGAGATAGTGAAATACAGGGAAGCCTGGCATGCTGCAGTTCATGGGGTCACAAAGAGTTGGACATGAGAATGATTGAAAAACAATAACTGTGGTATAGGCATGGTTCTACATGTTGTGTGGCATTATCAGTTCAGTTCAGTTGCTCGGTCATGTCCAACTCTTTGCAACCCCATGGACTACAGCATGCCAGGCTTCCCTGTCCACCACCAACTCCCGGAGCTTGATCAAACTCATGTCCATCAAGTCAGTGATTCCATTCAACCATCTCATCCTCTGTCATGTGTGGCATTATGGTTATCCCCATATGACAGATGAAGACACTGGGCTTAAGTGATTTGTACAAGTCCCTGTATTCCTAAGTTGTGACAAAAGGTGAACTCAGGTGGTTTGGCTCAGAGTGTGAGCTTGTAACCTTTCTGCCACAGGACAGACCAGGTCAGGCAGTCACTCACCCTCCTTCCGCTTGGAGTCACAGTGCTGTGTTCTGCTGGCTCTCATCCACCTCTTTCATGGAGACTCAAATGCCCTGTGAAAAGAAGGTGAAAATTCAGGGCTCAGATGCCTCTGCTTCTCCACTTTAATGATCAAAACCTCTAGCTTATCTTGCTTCTCTTGCTGAGTAGAGGACATAGTCTCTGACTGTGGCTTTGCCCCAAGCCTCTTGTCCATCCTCCAAGGATGAAGCAACATCCTTTCTTTATACCCATGGATAATAGGAGACTGAAGAATTTTATTCTGGATCAGATGTCTGAGTTGACTTCATTACAAGAGACTCCCTCGGGATCACAGCTCCAGAGACCACCTTCCCAGGGAAGAAGAAATGTTTACTTACATCTCTGACAGTGCTTGACAAGGCTTTTAATGACATTTTATTCAAGTTACATCCTTTTAAACACAATTACGAGCAAAACCGGATGGCACTAGTGATAAAGAAACCATCTGCCAATGTCGGAAACATAAGAAATGCAGGTTCAGTCCCTGGGTTGGGAAGATCCCCTGGAGGAGGAAATAGCAATCCACTCCAGTATTCTTGCCTGGAGAATTCCAGGGACAGAGGAGCCTGGCAGGCTACAGTCCATGGGCTTGCACAGAGTTAGAAACAACTGAAGCGACTTAGTATGCAAGAACAAAGCAGTGTGGAAAAATAATTCTTGCTACCTGGTATTGAACACTTACCATGTACCAGACACTGTCTGACCGAGAACCCTGCTATAGACACCAAGCATCTAAAGCAATACACAAATAATTTTAACTTGTTTATTCTTCACAACAACTTTATATATTAGACCTATTAATCTCTACCTTAAAAGTGAGGAGCACACACTGCTAGAAGGTTCCAGAATCTTGAGTCAAAACCAAGCCTGTCCAATTCCAGATTTCTTATTCTTAACCACTGGGCTACACTACCGCCCTGTAAGTGACAGCAAAATCTCTGAAGCAGCATTTTTACTTTCTAGGATCTCATAAGATTCTTTATAGATAAAAACAAGTACTTACATAATTTCACTGGGGAATGTAGAAAGTGTTAGAGCCAAGAAGGGTAAAATTAGGTGTTTTGGACTTCAGAGAAGGATATTCTTATTTCAGTCACCTCTAAAATATAGGAAGAATTATTTGCACTGTCTCCAAGCTTAAACCTAAAGTCACTTTCTCTGATTTCTCTCCACTACTTGATCATGCAGTTTAAGCTTGATTATTAAAAGCAAATATTTGTGAAACAACTAATAGAAACTTTTGTCAAGACCTAAAAGCAGAGAACAGCCTCTGCAGCCAATCTGTCAGATAAAGGGGAGTTGAAAGATTTTGAACAAAAACAGTATTCATTCAGCAAGTACTTACTGAATATATATATATGCACTATCTCTGAAGCCCTCTAAGACCTGGCAATTCTTCAGTGAAAGAGCAAAAACAAAAAAAGATTCCTGCCCTCTTGGAGCTTTCATTCAAATTGCGGAAGATAAAAAATACACAAAAGAAAGAGGTAAAAAGTAACATGAGAATTGTGATGAAGAAAAGGAAAGTAAGGGAATGGAATAGAAAAGAAAAAGGCTACAGATTTCAACTTTAAATAGATAAATCTGACATTTGAGTGATAACTTGAAAGACACCTAAAAAGCTTCTCTTGATAAGAACAGTTACTGCAACAAAACATGACGTGTTCATGGTTTAAAGTAGCACCTTTCCAACCAAGGCATCATGCTATGACCTGCACTTTAAATGCAGTATTTTAACCCAGGTTGCTGTCTGTGAGGGAGAAAATCCTGATCATAGTAACAGGATAGAGGGGCTAGAGACCTTGCTGCAGTTTCAGACAATGACAATCACACAATGCAGGTTTTTAACTGAAACTAATACAAAGCCTAATAACATTTTGTGTACCAATTTGCATTCTATATGCTTTGCCAGGGACTTTTAAATATTAAAAATGGTAGATTTTCAATCCAAAAAAATAAATTTCTACTGGGGAAGTTTGCAGATGAGTTATATTTGGGGTCCAAGTTAAAGGCTAGAATCCTCTTAGGGAAGTTATGAAATCAAAACATAAAAGCAGAAGCCCACTTTTCTCCAAGCAAGTCCAACTAAAACCACTGTGAGTATTGATATATGTGCACGTATATCAATGAAGACTTGATGAGACAGCAGTGATGGGGTCTCATCCATCTTATTTACACTGAGAATTGTCCACAGCCAAGAGTGACTCAAAAGAACCCCACTCCTTATTCTCAATCCCACTTCACTTGTTTAAGAAGTAGAGAAAATAATCCATTATCAAGAAGTAAAAGTAAGTACCATAAATAAGCTCTTCTTAAGACTCAAGGGCAAAGACAACTTTAGGGGTTCATTAAATGTTCACTTTCCTCTGGGAATTTTAGAAAGTTATTGCAGGCATGATGCAATACTAGGAAAAATTCTTCTGAGGTTTTTGTAAATTCAGAGACAGTTTCCATGGGAATTTTATTTTAAATGCATCAAGGTTTTATTTCAAGTGAATCAGGACTTCTCTAAAGTCATCTTCACCATTCACTTGCTCCAGTACAAGCAGAGAGAAGCATAGAAATAAATATTCTTGATTAAGTTACTTTTGTCACAGAACTCCTTTCCACAACTTGAATCTCTATATAATACATTCCTTGTCAATCTGCTGCTAACACTAAAATATTATATAAAACATGGATTATAACATACTTGGAGAATGTCTGTACAATACACATGTTCATTAATCCTCAAATGTAAAGAAATATTGTGAAAGTTGTTCACTTAGAGGAACTGGAATATTCTTTAAAAGACACAAATTAGTAAAACTTAGGAAGAAGAAACAGAAGTCTGAATGGTATTAAACCTATTAAAGAATTTAATTTGTTATGAAAATCCTTCCTACAAAGGAAATTCCAGGCTTTAATACTGGATTCTTTCAAACATTTAAGGACAATGTATAGATTAACATTTATACAGAAAAAGTAAATTGGAATGCAAGAGCTCGATTTATTTAAATTCATTTTCATTTCTCCTTCCTGCCCTTGGATGCACAGAAACAGTCATTAATTCTCACACTTCATTTCAGTTCAGTTCAGTCACTCAGTCATGTCAGACTCTTTGCAATCCCATGAACCAGAGCACGCCAGGCCTCCCTGTCCATCACCACCTCCAGGAGTCCATCCAAACCCATGTCCATTGAGTTGGTGATGCCATCCAACCATCTCATCCTCTGTTGTCCCCTTCTCCTCCTGCCCTCAATCTTTCCCAGCATCAGGGTCTTTTCCAATGAGTCAGCTCTTCACATCAGGTGGCCAAAATATTGGAGTTTCAGCTTCAACATCAGTCCTTCCAATGAACACCCAGGACCTTCCAATGAACACCTTTGGGATGGACTGGTTGGATCTCCTTACAGTCCAAGGGACTCTCAAGAGTCTTCTCCAACACCACAGTTCAAAAGCATCAGTTCTTCTGTGCTCAGCTTTCTTTATAGTCCAACTTTCACATCCATACAAGACCACTGGAAAAACCATAGCCTTGACTAGACGGACCTTTGTTTTTTAATATGCTGTCTAGGCTGATCATAACTTTCCTTCCAAGGAGTAAGTGTCTTTTGATTTCACAGCTGTGATCACCATCTGCAGGGATTTTGGAGCCCAGAAAAATAAAGTCTGCAACTGTTTCCACTGTTTCCCCATCTATTCTCAAAAAAGAGAGAGAAATTCTCTCTTTTTCTTTTATTTTTTGGCTTCTGTGAATTCATGAATTCAAGAAATATTTACTCAGCCTTTGACTATTCTGTCCTTAAATATTTCTGCTTGGAACAATTCACCATTCCTCTGTGATCAACATATCCTAATTTGTATTTTGACCCCTTTCTCGCAAGCTCTGTTTCTCCATTGCCAATTTTTTTTCTTGCTTACCATTTCCTTTTGAAGATTTTTGCCAACATTTTATCATCTACTCTAAAATCTAACTTATCCTCTCCACTCCTTATTTCTCCATTTCTACTACCCTGCTCACGGTTCCTGGGTTCAAATTTTTAGTCAGTTTTAATTTGTGCTTCTTCTCTTTCCTTCTCTTCCGAACCACAGAGATACTAAATCCTATTCTTCCATGATCTTATCTCTTAACACAATTTTTGCAGTGATCTGGTCTTAGTCTCTAAAGTTTAATTACACAGCAGTGAAGTCACTCAATCGTGTCCGACTCTTTTCGAACACATGGACTGTAGCCTACCGGGCTCCTCCATCCATGGGATTTTCCAGGCAAGAATACTGGAGTGGGTTGCCATTTCCTTCTCCAGGGGAACTTCCTGACCCAGGGATCAAACCCAGGTCTCCCGCATTGTAGGCAGATGCTTTACCATCTGAGCCACAAGGGAAGTAGTCAGAGAATATACTCTGTATGCTCTCAGTTCTTTCAAACTTGTTGAAGCTAGTTTAAAGTCCCAGCATATGGTTGATCTTAGTGAGTTGTCCATTGACACTTGAAAAAAATTCTTTATTCTGTTGTTGAGTAAAACGTAATTTTGTTCCTGTCATTTGATAGTTATTCTTGTCTTCCTGTCTATAATGATTTTCTCTCTACTTGCTTTATCAACTACTGAAAGGGGAGTGTTGAACCTCCAACTTTAACTGTGAATTTTTCTGTATCTCCTTTCTGTTCTCTCAGCATTTGCTTTATATATTTGAAGGTCTGTTATTAGGTGGTGTTAAATGTGTTCTGTATAATACATTTAAAATTATGTTTTTATTGCTTTATACTTGAAATAGTGTAAAATATACTCATGATGTTTGTTGATATTTCAAATCCTAACGTATACTGTGTCAGAAATGTATAGCTATTTCAGATTTATTATCATTAAGTCTTACACAGCATATCTTTGTCCATCCTCTGCTTTAAGAAAATATCTCATTTTCATTTGAAATGTGATTTATTTAAACTGCATATAATGGAATTTTAAATTTTTCTTTATCCAGTGTAACTTTCCCTGTCTTCTAATTGGCATGTTTAGACTATTTATATTCAGTGTATTTATTGAACTAAACCCACAGTGTTGCTGTTTGTTTTCTTCTCATCCTATCTGATCTTTGTTCCTTTTCTCCCATCTTTTCCTGCCTTCTTCAAATTATTTGAGTGTGCAAAAATTATTTGTATTTGTGTACTCACTCAGTCGTGTCCAACTCGGCAGCACCTATGGACTATAGCCTGCCAGGCTCCTCTATCCATACGATTCTCCAGGCAAGAATACCTAAGTAGGTTGCCATGTCCTCCTCCAGGGGATCTTCCTGACCCACAGATTGAACCTGAGTCTCCTGCATTGGCAGGCGGGTCCGATACCACTGTGCTGCCTGGGAAGCCCTGAGAACTTTCTAGTATTCTCCTGTATCTCCTCCGTGGCTTATTAACTGTATTACAGTTTAATAGTGGTTTCTAATAATGATGACAATATGTAACTTTATCTTATCAAAATCTATCTCTAAATAAAAGCTTATAACTCTGTAAATGCTCAGTTCAGTTCAGTCGCTCAGTCGTGTCCGACTCTCCGCGACCCCATGAATCACAGCACGCCAGGCCTCCCTGTCCATCACCAACTCCCGGAGTTCACTAAAACTCATGTCCACAGAGTCGGTGATGCCATCCAGCCATCTCATTCTCTGTCGTCCCCTTCTCCTCCCGCCCCCAACCTTTCCCAGCATCAGAGTCTTTTCCAGTGAGTCAACTCGTCGCATGAGGTGGCCAAAGTATTGGAGTTTCAGCTTCAGCATCAGTCCTTCCAATGAACACCCAGGATTGATCTGCTTTAGAATGGACTGGTTGGATCTCCTTGCAGTATAAGGGACTCTCAAGAGTCTTCTCCAACACCACAGTTCAAAAGCATCGATTCTTCAAAACCCTTAAAAAGTATACTTTCATTTTCCTTTCCATCCTTTTGTGATCACTGTCATATTTTTTATCTCATCATATGTAATAAAGACCATGGCATATTGTTCTCATTTTTTTTTGCTTTAAACAGTGAATTATCTTTTAAAATGATTTTTAATGAAGTAAACATTGTATTTTAAAAAAAAAAAAAAAACTATGTATTTATTTGGCTTTGCCGGGTCTTAGTTGCAGCACATAGGACCTTTATTTGCAGCATGACAGACCTAGTTCCTTGCCCAGGGGTCAAACCCAGGCCCTCTGCTTTGGCAGCTTAGAGTCTTAGCTATTAGGACACCAAGGAAGTCCCAAAGCATCATATTTTATATTTGAGTTCCTTGTGGTGATATGAACATGCACATCTCAGATCTACTACTTCAGGAAGTGTGAATGGCTGATCAGCCCTGTCTCTGCACTCAAATCGATCATCACTACACTAGTCCTAAGGTCGTGTTCCCACAGGCTGCTCCCCGCTAAAATGACTGAAAAGAACATGGATTTTTTTAAGCAGGCATGTTCTTGCTAGATATATGTCTCTTGCCACGGGATTTGGCTCAAGAATTCTCTGTGCCTTACCATCAGCCTCACCAGTCTAGTATCTCCCCCAGCTTCCTCTAGCTTCTGCCTCATTTGCCCTGACAGATGTTACACATTTCACCTTGTCTTGGCATCTTGCTTCACAAAGGACCTGTGAATGCAGGAGGTAACAAGTTTGGTCTAATCAAAAATACAGTGAGATAGGGGCTAGAAACTGACTTAACCCACTGTCAGATGGGTGAAGAGATCATTATCCTGGTTCATGGACAATGCCTAGCAAACAGTGACTGCTCAGTGACTAAGGATTTAACTGTGGCTGCTTAGGAATATGCCTCTGTAGAGGGGCATACTGTTATAGGAGAAAATGTATAAAATAATCCAGGCTATCAATTCATCTCCAAGTTCTTTTAATATGGATGTGAGAGTTGGACTGTGAAGAAAGCTGATCGCCGAAGAATTGATGCTTTTGAACTGTGGTGCTGGAGAAGACTCTTGAGAGTCCCTTGGACTGCAAGGAGATCCAACCAGTCCATTCTAGAGGAGATCAATCCTGGGTGTTCATTGGAAGGACTGATGCTAAAACTGAAACTCCAATACTTTGGCCACCTCATGTGATGAGTTGACTCACTGGAAAAGACTCTGATGCTGGGAGGGATTGTGGGCAGGAGGAGACAGGGACAACAGAGAATGAGATGGATGGATGGCATCACTGACTCGATGGACATGAGTTTTAGTGAACTCCGGGATTTGGTGATGGACAGGGAGGCCTGGCGTGCTGTGATTCATGGGGTCGCAAAGAGTCAGACATGACTGAGCGACTGAACTGAACTGAACTGAAAAATGAGGATATTACTCTTACTTGAATGCTTATTTAGCACATAGCAAGCATAGCACTTATGTTTTAAGTGGTCAGTATTAAGAACTCCATTTTATTTTTTTTTATGAGCAGGAATTTTCTATTTTATTATCCATTAATCTTTTTCTAAAGATTTTACTGAAGTGTAGTTGATTTACAATGTTGTATTTCATTTCTGCTATACGGCAAAGTGACTTAGTTTAATATTTCAGCTCAGTTCAGTTCAGTCACTTAGTTGTGTCTAACTCTTTGGGACTCCATGAACTGCAGCACGCCAGGCTTCCCTGTCCATGACCAACTCCTGGAGTTTACCCAAACTCACGTCCATTGAGTCGGTGATGCCATCCAACCATCTCATCCTCTGTCGTTCCCTTCTTCTCCTGCCTTCAATCTTTCCAGCATCAGGATCTTTTCCAATGAGTCAGCTCTTCGCATCAGGAGGACAAAGTGTTGGAATTTCAGCTTCAGCATCAATCCTTCCAATGAATATTCAGGACTGATCTCCTTTAGGATGGACTGGTTGAGTCTCCTTGCAGTCCAAGGGACTCTCAAGAGTCTTCTCCAACACCACAGTTCAAAAGCATCAATTCTTCGGGACTCACCTTTCTTTATAGTCCAACTGTCACATCCATACATGACTACTGGAAAAACCATAGCTTTGAGTAGACAGACCTTTGTTGGCAAAGTAATGTCTCTGCTTTTTAACATGCTGTCTAGGTTGGTCATAACTTTCCTTCCAAGGAGTAAGCGTCTTTTAATTTCATGGCTGCAATCACCATCGGCAGTGATTTTGAAGCCTAAAAAAATAAAGTCAGCCAATGTTTCCACTGTTTCCCCTTCTATTTGCCATGAAGTGATGGGACCAGAGGTCATTATCTTAGTTTTCTGAATGCTGAGCTTCAAGCCAACTTTTTCACCCTTCTCTTTCACTTTCATCAAGAGGCTTTTGAGTTCCTCTTCACTTTCTGCCATAAGGGTGGTGTCATCTGCATACCTGAGGTTATTGATATTTCTCCCTGCAATCTTGATTGCAACTTGTGCTTCCTCCACCCCAGCATTTCTCATGATATACTCTGCTTTAAGTTAAATAAGCAGGGTGACAATATACAGCCTTGACGTACTCCTTTTCCTATTTGGAACCAGTCTGTTGTTCCATGTCCAGTTCTAACTGTTGCTTCCTGACCTGCATACAGATTTCTCAAGAGGCAGGTCAGGTGGTCTGGTATTCCCATCTCTTTCAGAATTTTCCACAGTTTATTGTGTGATCCACACAGTCAAAGGCTTTGGTATAGTCAATAAAGCAGAAATAGATGTTTTTCTGGAACTCTCTTGCTTTTTTGATGATCCAGTTGATGTTGGCAATTTGATCTCTGGTTCCTTTGCCTTTACTAATTTTAGCAGTTAAATATTTAAATATATATATGTATATATATATTTTTCATATTCTTTTCCATTATGGTTTATCACAGGGTGTAGAATACAGCTCTCTTGCTATACAGTAAAACTTGGTTGTTTAGCAATCAGATCTGTAATAGTTTGCCTCTGCTAACCCCAGATTCCCAGTTCTTCCCTCCCCTACCACCCCATCTTGGCAGTCATGAGTCTATGAACACCATTTTGAATATCTAGTCATAGAGGTCTATTTTTCATGGGCCACCTAATTGCACTTTATAGCCTGTTGAGTCCCCTTAGGTAATCAATCCATTGCAAAAAGTTAAGGTTTGTTCTTTGTTGGAAAAGGATTATATGCCTAGAACATGGTATGCTTTTGCCTTTATAACAAATTAATGGCCACATTTTTTATTTATTTTACTTTAAAACATCACCCAGAAACCATGTCTCATTATATATAACTATTATAATGTTACTAAGAAAATGTGTTACCAAGCTTATGATATACTAGAAATGTATTGCTATGAGTCCTGAATAATAAGTGAGTTCACAGCAGAGGTTGGAGGAGGGCATCACAGGCAGACCAACTGAAGAAAACCAAAAACTGGAAGCCCAATAAAGCCTTGCATATGAAAATACGCATACATCTGGACAAAGGCAAGTGAAAGGCTGAATCACTGAGTATATGACAGGGAGATTATTGGAGTTGTAAAGAATGAGAATCACTCTTCCCACTCTCTGCACGTTCAGTAGAGAACTGAGAAATAAGACACAAGAGCCTCACAAAAGGGAAATTAAAGGATCAGCTTCATACTTAGTAAAGTTAACTGGAGGATACAGCTTAGTTCTGCAGCCAAGGAGAGTTTGTCTAATTCCCTCATTGCCTTCCCCAGATAAGCCTGATGAACCCAGGCACAGGGAAAATGGAGAGCATCAGGCCTTCCCTATGAAAGGACACATGATGCCTGCTGTGTCTCTAAATTGTGTCTGACTCTTTGCAGATACAAAGAGACCAGCCTATGGACTGTAGTCATAGACTCATACAGCCTATGGACTGTAGTCCTCCAGGCTCCTCTGCCCATGGGATTCTCCAGGCACGAATACTGGAGTGGGTTGCCATACCCTCCTCCAGGGGATCTTCCTGACCCAAGGATCAAACCCTTGTCTCTTACATCTGCCTACACTGGTAGGCAAGTTCTTTACCACTAGCAACACCTGGGAAGGGACACATGAAGGAGGAGACAAGTCTTGGTCCAGGGGACAGGCCAGTCTTGTAAAGAGGCCCAAAGGGGACTGGGCCATTCATTCCCAGTTCAGTTTCACAGCTTCACCAGTCACTCCTCTCCCTTGCTGCTGCTGCTGCTAAGTCACTTCAGTCGTGTCCGACTCTGTGTGACCCCACAGACGGAAGCCCACCAGGCTCTCCCATCCCCGGGATTCTCCAGGCAAGAACACTGGAGTGGGTTGCCATTTCCTTCCCCAATATGTGAAAGTGAAAAGTGAAAGTGAAGTCGTTCAGTCATGTCTGACCCTTAGCGACCCCACGGACTGCAGCCTACCAGGCTCCTCCATCCATGGGATTTTCTAGGCAAGAGTACTGGAGTGGGGTGCCATTGCCTTCTCCGACTCCTCTCCCTTAGGGAAGAGAAATACAGGATATGGATAAAAAGAAAAGTTTCCTCCCATTCTTTACTCTCCTAGGGCATGGAGGGACAGGTACCCATTTTAGCGGAATCATCTGCTTTGGGCCAGAGAGAATTTGGCCATTTGCAGAGAAGAGGAATAATTGCTCAAACCAGGTTGCCTCTTGTGAATAAGCATATAATTACTTATTTCACATATGCGCACAGTTGTATGTTAAATTCTTGCTTCCAAAGTTCCATAAATATAGCTCAGAACCACTTCACTGTTGAAACATGTACTTTTCAAATTGTCTTGAAAAAGTAACTTGAAATGTAAAGACTACAGTTTCTCAGAGACTATTCTCCTTCAGCCCAGCTGTTTGCATGTATTGGTCAGTGACCAGCCCTGTTTATAGGAACCTAGGTCATTAGGCAAATACATAAAACCAGATCTATTTGAGGAGCCTGCTTTCCCAAACCATAAGTCACTTCAAGAAGAGAAAATGTGAACACTGCTCTAGAACAATTCACCAGCACTTCCTACTTGCAATAATGTTCCTGAATTCTGAGAAGGGACAGGCCACTCAGCTCTGCCATTTTTTGTGTGAGGAAAGAGAGGCAGAGAGATGTGTGGTTGTCAACCATAGTCTTTGACTTACACCTGTCACTCTGTCCTGTGGGTTGTAGGAGTAGGCAAGAACACTAGAGACATCTGGATGAGGTTTTAAAAGCATTTCCTTGATTCAGAGAAAATAAAAACAGCTTTTGTCTCTGCCTCAGGATAGAGAAAATGGAAGCTGGTGGAAACCACAAGCACGTGAGAGATGAAGATGGCCAGTCTAACGCTCATGACTGCAGAATCCACCAGCTTGTGAAAGAAGTGCCGATAAAAGAGATGTTGGTGAGAAGCAGCTTAACAGCACAGGCAGTGGTTGATTTTGGTCCCATTGTCACTGGGTGGGGTATTACCCCACTAGGATCTAACCCGATACAAACCAAGTATCAGCCGAGAGCAGATCTGAGGGACACATATTCCACGGTGACCCCAGGCCGCAAGTAATAAGACAGTGATCACTAAAGACAGAGAAGCAGAAGAAGAGAATAGAATCTTGCACTTCAAATTAGTGATCATGAACTCTCTGATGCAGAATTCATGATCATTTTAAGGGAAATGACAAAAAAGATAGGAGAGATAAGAAGATGAGCTCATGAGAATGTTGAGGAACGTATCCAGCCCAGTAATAGTGACCAAGCTCTAGGAATGAGAAGAGTGTGGGATGGAGTTGCTGTCCATTTGTGAAACATGTAAAAATTGTCACTGTAGATAATTTCCCAGAGCCTATCTCTTCAAGGAAGTCATTTCTGCAGGTAGGAGAAATAAACCTCTTTACGGGCCAACATTCCATGACTCAGAGATGAGAATTTCTATTGCCATAACAGGAGAATGACTAGTCTTAACATAGGAGGATGCCTTCCTGTGTCTTTCCACATTTGTGAATACAACCCCCTGTTTGAAAAATGTCCCAACAGTCAGTAGCTCAGGGAGGCCAGTGACTCAGGGTGAGCTACAACTGGAGTGTGCCCTGGAAACCCCATCCTCACAGCAAAGACAGAGGTGCAGCATCTCAGAGATGTCCAATAATTTCCCAGGTTGCTTAGGAAACACATCTTGAAGAAGGGGTGAGAACTGGAAAGAGACCTAGAGATATCATGATCTCTGACTCCATTGTTTCCATCACCCCCTCACCCCAGAACAAAATTAGAGCAAGAAGTAGTTCCCAAACCCTCGGATTTCAGGGTTTCATGTTAGATAGAGACATGGAATGCTGCCATGCAACCACTCACCCTTGTTCAGCTTAGTATTAGCAGTACGGAGTCTTACAGTCTGCTCTCCCTGAAAGGAAAAAGGTTTGCATTGTGTTGGAAGAAGAGTGCCCTAAGCCTATATACTTCTTTTTCCTGTGATGTCCAGAAAATTAATGCCTGCGTTATCCTGGAATCAATTCTGAGCCAAAGACCATGGTTTCACATCAAGGCCTTGCCCAGATAGTTCCCTCCAATTATAGAAAGGACACATCATCTGTCCATGACACTGAGATCATAACATGATATTTAAAGGGCGGCTTCTTTTACATGTATATACATATCAAGATCTGGCTGGAACCCAAAGACGCTCCCCTCAGGCGTTCTCCTAGAAGTATCTGCAAAAGAAACCAAAAAAAAAAAAAAAATGTAGTTTTCACAAGCAGAGCTCATTTAGACTTCTGTCCAGAATTTCTATACCTGTTATCCAAGAAGAGAAGTAGGAGCCCCTGTTCTAGAGCCATAGATGTGATGCAAAGTTGACTGTAGTTGGGAATCCCTTTGCTGGTTCTCAGCAATAATGACAAATTTCAGTAACACAATACGTGGGTTGGTTAGGGTCCTAACACACTTAACCTACAAAGCCCCTCACCACATTACTTTTCTCAGTAAAATTGTTTAGACACTTCAAAACTACCAAAGACTTTGCCTTATCAAATAACAATGAAATCTGCCTCAAAATGGTTTATAATCTGTGAGAGAAGTAAACGCTGTATTACCATTGACTTCATGGAAGCAGTAATGTACCGTGTAGAGACAGCAGGGAAGAATCACACATAGTCATGGTGACATTTTTCTAAAGATACTTCATTTTTGGAGGCCAAGAATCCAAGTACATATCCTCTATTATTTTGGCTAAGGTAGAAGTTCACTACATGAATGATTCATGCTTTTATTCAATAATTATTCCATAATCCCATCATTTCTGCATTTGAAAAAATATTGAAAAATTTTACCCAGTTTCTGTAAAAAGTTTCCTTTAAAATATGGTGTTAACTGAATGATGGTGCATTTTTTTTCTAGAATTTACTTTCTTAAATAATGCTATGTATTTGTTCAGAAAATGACATGGAATGTAGTAAGGTTTTTTATGTTATGTTTCTTGTTTTTGTATCTTAGTTGTTTTGTTTTGATTGTGGTAAGATCACTTAACATGAGGTCTGCCCTCTTAAATTTTTAAGTGTGTGATACAGCATTGTTAATTATAGGTACTGTATTGTACAACAGGTCTCTGGAATTTATTCATCATGCCAAACTGAAACTTCATACCTATTGAAAAATTGGAGTGGGCATAACACCTTCAAATTCAGGTCAGATAGTGAATCCTTACACCTGGTGGTCTTTTGCCTAAATTTCAGGACAGTAATCAAGGCACATAGATAGGAGCTAAACTTTAGGGTCTAAGAATGCCCTGAAAATCGCATGTGAAGTTTTAACTGGCATGGAAAAATTAGATTTTAAAATACAAATGCATCTGAACAGAAGTGTTACATTCTGGCACCGGGATACAAAGGGAGACATTGGAGGACTACATGACATTTTTAAAATTATGTATTGTTGAGACTGAATGTGGACAGAAAAGGCAGAAGAGAGAATGAGTATCAAAGGAAGTTTTTATTTTTTTTAATTAAAGGAGTTTTTAAAGGTAAAGTAGGATTGCAATATTCAGCAATAGAAGTCTATAGAGTTGGAGATATTAAAGATATAAAAAAAGATGAGGAAATTTTGAGAGAATGAAATCCCAAAGAAGATGAAAAGCAATTGACAAAATACAACATCCACTCATGCTTTTGAAGTATTTTTAGAGAATGATAGACACTTCTTTAAGATGATAAAATATGTAAAACTCAGATCAAAAGCCAGCAACTTAATTTGAAAACCCTTGAGACATCTCCAAATAGAACTAGGAGTAGAACCAAGGTGCCTACAGTCTCCACTATTACTTAACGTTGTATTAAAAGTATTAGAAATGCAATTATAAATGGGAAAGGAATTAGAGGCTAAGACTCAAAAGGAAAGAGCCAGAATTATCTCTATTTATAGACATTTAATCAGCATAATGGGAAAACCTGAGGGGAATTCCTGGAAAAACTTCTACAAAAAATGATTATATTAAAGTATAAAGTTAACATATAATTCAGTAGAATTCACACATATAAACAGTAATCAGAATATAATATGAAAGCTAGAACTCTTGTTATAATAACAAAATAAAATAGAATTCCTAAGCATAAGTCTAATTAGAAATGTTCAAACATAAATGAGGAAAATTACAAAACATTCTTAAATGTTATTGAAGTAGACCTGAAGAAAATGGGAAGGCATACCACACGTCATGGTGAAAAGTCTGAATATCCGAAAATGTCAACCCTCCCTAAGTTTACTTATAAAATTAAGATGTAATAAATAAATATGCCATCAGTTTTTTCTAGAATTAAACAGATTAATTATAAAAGTTATGGCTTAAAATGAATATCCAGGAAAACCCTAAAAAAAACTAAGAACAATATGTGGAACGTAACATCAAGATAGGAAAATGCTGTGAAGCTTCTATAATTAAAGCAGTGTGGTATTGGCTTATGAATAGACTTACAGACCAATAAAGCAGAATGGAAAATACAGAAATAACTCAAGAGCCTATAAAACTTAGTATGTAGCGAAGGCAAAAGCTCAAATCAGCAGGGAAACGAAGGACTTTTTTTATAAACGGTGATAGAACAACTGGATAGCCATATGGAAAAAGATAAAGTTAGATCCATTCCTCACACCATACACTGGTACAATTTCTAAAAAGATCAGACATTCATGTTTTTTAAAAATCATGCAAACATTATGAAAAGATTAGTGAATTTCTTTATAACCTAAGAGGAAAGAAAACATTTATAACTATGATTAAAATATGAGAAGTAATAAAAAATTTTAAACCTTTAAAAATTTTATATCATAAGGAAAGTCAAAAGCAAAATCACAAAATAGGGAGGAAATATACGCAACTTATATCTCAGAAAAAAAACTAATATAGTTAATATACAGTCCTCCTAAAAACTGGGAAAATCAAAATCCAGCAGAAAAGTGGGAGAAAGTTGTAAAAAGATCATCCATATAAGAAGTAATACCAAAAGCCATTAAATACCTGAAAACATCTTCAATGTTTCTATTTATTAGAGAAATCCAAATTATAACAATACTTAAAAACTATTTTTCACATATCAGGTGGAAAAGTTGAAAAATTTTGAGCATATACTATGTTACAGGGACTGTAAGAAAGTGAGTACTCCATTTATTGCTTAGGGGAAAGTAAATGTCAGTTCTCCCCCAAAAGATCCACAGATTAAATACAATCCCAATCAAAATTAAGATCTTCTGTAAGAATGAAAATACAAACCATGGACCATTTAGAAATCTTATGTTTAGCAAAGGACTAGAATTCAAAGTATATAAAGAACCTTGACATCTCAATGAGAAAAAATAAATAAGCTACTTTTTTTTAAAACGGGGCAAAAAGTTAGACATTTCACCAAAGAAGACAGATGGATGACACATGACCACATGAAAAGATGCTCATCATCATTTAGTCACTAGGGAAATGCAAACTAAAACTACATTGAGATACCATGACACATCTATTAAAAAATCTTTTCAATTAAAAAGTGGGCCATACCAAGTATGGTGAGGAAGCGCAAGAACTGAAAATCTTAAACACTACTCCTGAGAGTGTAAAATGGCGCAACCACTTTGGAAAACTGTTTGGCAAGTTTTGGAAAATTAAACATATGATCTCACTGTTCCACTCCTGTGTTTTACTCAAGAAAGATGAAAGACTATGTCCATACAAAGACATATACATGGATGTTCACAAGAGTTTTGTTTGTAGTAGCCCCCAAACTGGGAGCAACCCAAATGGCTATCAACAGGGGAAAGATAAACAAATGGTAGCAGTGTATCCATATATACTAGTAGTAGTAGCAGTGGTAGTTAGTAGTATAATCACTCACTCAATGACTCACTACTCAACAACAAAAACAATGAATTATTAATAGATGCCACGACATGGAAGAATCTCAAAATACTTAAACCAAGTGGCATGAACCAGACAAAAATGAACACATACTGTACAATTACACTTATAGAAAATCTTGAGAATGAAAACAAAAGAAAGAAAACAGATCAGTGGTTACCTAGAAAGAATGGGGGGGATGGAAGAGTTCCCAAAGGGACAAGACTGTAGTGATGGTTTCATGAGTATAGCCATATGTCAAAATGTATCAGAATTACATTTGTTTAAAGTGTGTGCTAATTTATTTTGTTTAAATTGTATGCTAATTATAGGTTCTTAAAACCCCTTTTAAAACATAAAAAATAAATACAGGTTTACTAAACTGAAAATACTTATAATACTGCACTTTCATGCCCCAAGTGCTCCACCCCTGCAAAGTATCAATCAAATAGAAGTAGAGATAGTATAAGCATAGGGACCCAAAATGGTGACAGAGACAAAGTCACCAAGGGTTTGTTATGTCTTCTTCCTCACTCCTATCCCTTTGCATTCCTCTTCCTCTGGCCTCAGGAAGAACAGTAAAGTAACTGTTAGATAAGACACAACACTAACCATTAGACGCAAAGCTGATGAATCAAACCATGAAAAATAAGAACATCTGCAATCAAAAGACATTATTAAGAATAAGTGAGGCATGGTCTGAAAGAAAATAGATAATAAAGAGAGATGGAGGTAGAGGTAGACATAAAGATATGTGTATATGTACATATACATGTTTATTACCTGTGTACACACATACCTTATACATGCATGTACATATATAAGCACATGTGCAAATATATGGACTTGTATGTAGAATTTTTAAAATTCTTTAAAGTAATAAGAAAAGAACTAAAAACTCTGATTTTCAAGTGGGAAAAGTACTTGAATAATTACTTTGCAGAAGATATACAAATAGCCAATAAAAATATTAAAAGGTGCTAAACTGTGGTGCTGGAGAAGACTCTTGAGAGTCCCTTGGACTGCAAGGAGACCCAACCAGTCCATTCTAGAGGAGATCAGTCCTGAGTGTTCATTGGAAGGGCTGATGCTAAAGCTGAAACTCCAATACTTTGGCCACCTCATGCGACGAGTTGACTCACTGGAAATGACTCTGATGCTGGGAGGGATTGGGGGCGGGAGGAGAAGGGGACGACAGAGAGTGAGATGGCTGGATGGCATCACCGACTCGATGGACATGAGTTTGAGTGAACTCCGGGAGTTGGTGATGGACAGGGAGGCCTGGCGTGCTGTGATTCATGGGGTCGCAAAGAGTCGGACACGACTGAGCAACTGAACTGAACTGAACTTCATTACCAATCAGGAAAATGAAAACTGAAATAAAAAGGCATTCTGCTATGAAACCTGAAAGGATAAATAAAAATGTTGAGTATTAATGAGGATGTGGAGAAACTGAAACTTTTGGACATTGTTGATAGCGGCATAAACAGTTTTACTGGAAAGGAGAAAGGGGAAACTTTAGTGTGGATGGAAATGTTTTAGATCTTGAATAAGGTTGTGGTTACACATACATATGCAAAAGTTCACTGAGTTATGCACATGATTTGTGCACTTTACTATATGAAAGCTAATTACAAAAATTTTTGTAAGGGTTTCTGTTTTCTTTCATTAACTACTTTGTATGGCATACCCCAATATACCAACCCCATTCCTAAATTCTTCTCCTGAATTCGAAGAACTATTCAATCTCATCTAAAGTACAGTCCTCCTCTGTATGTTTATTCTTCTCATTGCAGCAACATTGGCCAGAATCAAAGGGCAAAACTAAGTTTTATCCAAACTTCCCTTATTTCCTAATACAATAACTTCCCTAAGGGAAAATTTATAAGTAAAAATATTTCCCTATCATCTCACTTGTCATTATTCTCAAAGAAATTTTACCACTAATGAGTTTAGTAAGTTTAAACCAAAATTTTTTTGAATGTTTTATATGAACTATATTTTCCATTAATAATACTGTGTATTTATAAATTTATCCTGAGATCAATATCTCTTTCCTTATGCCAGGCTTCCCAGAAGGCACTAGTGATAAAGATCTTGCCTGCCAGTGCACAAGACATCTGGGTTCGATCCCTGGATCCAGAAGATTCCCTGAAGGAGGAAATGCAACCCATTCCAGTATTCTTGACTGGAGAATCCCTCAGACAGAGCAACCTGGCAGGCTACAGTCTATGCAGTTGCAAAGAGTCAGACACGACTGAAGCAGCATAGTGCGTGCGCACACACATACACACACACACACACACATACACACACACATTTTCCATTCAATAATACTGTGTTTTTGCAAATTTATCCTGAAATCAACATCTCTTTCCCATTTGCCTCATCCTTAGAATGTAATGGCAATCAGCAGTGCCTGAAAATTCAATAGCAATTGTCTCTCCTAAAAAGCAGTAGCTTGGTGCTGCCCTGATAACTAAATGTGTACCCATCTACTTCTCTGTTCCATCCTCCAGACAATAGATATATTACAAGAAATAAAGAGATAAAATGCAAGCCACCTGTATAATTCTAAACTTTCAGGTAGATAGATACGTTAAAAAACTAAACAGATAAATTTATTTTAATTGCATTTTTATTCAACACAGTAGATCAAAAGTGTCAATTCAGCATGTAATAAATATAAAAGACAATCAATGAGGTATTTTACATTAGTTTTCATATTAATTATTCAAAGATCCAGTGTGTATTTTACACTTACACCATGTCTCAATTTGGATGATCACATTTCAAGTACTGGATACTGTATATGGCTAGTGGCTATTGTATTGGATAGAACAGCTCCCAGTTAACTCAGAATACAACCAAGGTACCCCTTGAAATGAAACTACAAATTCTGGTGCATTAGTATTGAAATACCTCCACCCTACTTCTTTATACCCCATCAAATTATATTTCTCTCACCTGGAAGTTCTGATTCACTAAACTTTGTCCCTAGAGCTCCACCTACCAAGTCAGAGGTGCCCATCTTGCCTTTAGCTGAAATCTAACATACTTCCCACTCACACACTACAAAATTCATCAGAACTGATCTTGTCGTTTTGCCAAGACCAACTCAACAAAATCTTTCACCTCCTACTCTCTTACAAAATGTGATATATTAAAATTATCCTGTGAGAAGTAGCATGAAATTACTGTGAACATATTCATAAGTTAAATGTGCTAGGTCAACAAACATGTGAAGTAAAATATTCCAAGCAAGACATGAGGCAAGAAAACATGGCATAAAGAAAACAAACTAGATTGGGATTCAAGCTGAGATTTCAGTCCAAGCTGTGGCACCAGGTAGTTCTGTATTCTTGTGTAACATACATTTCTGAGTCTCCAAAGTGTGATGTATTATACACTGGCACTGGATTAAATGATTCCAAAGTCTCACTCAACATTGAATACTCTATAGTATAGCAACTATTTTTGTAAAATAAAGAAGGAAGAGGGGAAATGAGGGTGAGGGAGGATAAATCCACTTGGGAAAAAGTTAAATCCCTTTATATATTGGACAGAATGGAAGCCCTGGAACTTGAAGCCCACACCAAATAACAACAACAATAATAACAGACATTCCAATAAAAAAAATATTGGTTCCTTTTTCTCAATTTCTAATATTTCTTCAAGACAACATTATTCTGTCCAAGGTTTTCTTTAGGGCCAATTTGACATCCTTATTCCTCAAGCTATAGATTAATGGATTGAACATGGGCACCACAATGGTATAGAATAAGGAGGACACTTTTCCCTGATCAAGAGGTAAAACAGAAGGTGGTTTGAGGTACATAAAAGCTCCTGACCCAAAGAAAAGAGAGACTGCAAGTATATGGGAACTGCAAGTACTGAAAGCCTTGGACCTTCCCTCAGTGGAGCTAATGTGGAAAATGCTAGAAAGAATAAAACCATAAGAGATAAAAATGGCAACAATGGGCACCCCAATGCCAATGGTCACAACAATAAAGACTACCAGCAAATTTACGTAAGAGCTGTTACAGGAGAGCTCAAGGAGGGGAATGATGTCACACATATAGTGATTGACAAGGTTGTCACCACAGAAAGTCAGAAATACTATATTTCCTGTATGGGCCATAGCCCCAAACACTCCCATCCCATAGACCCCCAACAAAAGGAGTGAACACACCTGAGGAGACATGGTGACCATGTACACCAGTGGCTTGCAGATGGCGGCATAGCGGTCATATGCCATCGCTGACAGGATGAAGGACTCAGAAAAGACAAAGAAACAGAAGAAAAAGAGCTGAGTCATACACCCTGCATAGGAAATGAAGTTCTTCTCTGAGACAAAACTTGTCAGCATTTTAGGGACGATGGCAGTAGAGAAACTAAAATCTATGAAGGACAAGTTGAAGAGGAAAAAGTACATGGGAATATGAAGGTGAGAATTCAATCCAATCAAGTTTATCAAGCCCAGGTTCCCCACCACAGTGACAACGTAGAAACTCAGAAACAGGAAGAAGAGTGGGATCTGGAGTTCTGGCTGGTCTGTTAAGCCTGCGAGGATGAACTCTGTCACAGAGGAGGTGTTCTCTTCAGCCATTCTCCTCCAGGAGAATCTATGAGGGGAAAAGAAGAGTTGTTCAGAGAAAGAGAGGAAAAAAGTTTTGAGAATGGCATTTGAACTGAGAGATTTTTGAACTTCAGGAAGATGGCATTTCTTCATACCTACTCTCTTTTCATGATCCCCAAGTGCCATGAACCACCCTAATAACTGTGGGTGAAATTTGCTTTCAGAGTAAAGACTGATACAACCAAGGAGAGTCCATGAATTCATCCGGCCACCTTTTCCTGTACCCTTTCTGTGCACTTCCTCCCCTACACAGCCCTTGGTCAAGTATGTAAGACCTGGGGCCCTTCTCTAGGGTTACTCTTGACACATGGAAGCCATTCAACCCTGCCTAGACCTTCCACCTTGGGTCTCAAACTGAGTAGAGCAAGATGATGAGGTCATGTGCCCAGGGTCTTTGGCTGGAATGGTTGTGAAATTATTATATGATGATAATAATAATGATGGTTTCCTAGATGGTTCAGTGGTAAAGAATCCACCTGTCAATGCAGGAGACACGGAAGACATGGATTCCATCTCTGGGTCAGGAACATCCCCTGGATGAGGAAATGGCAATCCACTCCAGTATTCTTGCCTGAAAAATTCCTTGGACAGAGGAACCTGGTGAATTGCAGTCCAGGGGTTTCAAAGAATCAGACACGACTGAGCATGCACACATGCTCTAATAATACTGGAGTCATAATGCAAAGTTATCAATAAACTTTAAGAAAAAGAAAAGGAACACTTACAGAAGTCTAACTGTGGGATAGGTACTGTTCTAAATGCTGTGTAGCATTATATTTATCTCCATGCAACAGATGAGGACGCTGGACTTAAGTGACTTGCAAATCCCAGTTGTAACAGAAGGTGAACTCAGGTGGTCTGGCTCAGAGCATGATCTTGTAACTTCTCTGTCACAGGACAGACCACGTCAGGCAGACACCCACTCACCCTTCAGCTTGGAGTCATAGTTCTGTGCTCTGCTGGCTCTCATCCATCTCTTTCGTGTGACTCAAATGCCCTGGTGAAAAGAAGGTGAAAATTCACAGTTCAGATGCTTCTGCTTCTGCTTCTCAACTTTAAGGATCAAAACCTCTCATTTATCTTGCTTCTCTTGCTGAGCAGAAGGACACAGTCTCTGACTGTGGTTTTGCCCTGAGCTTCCTATCCAGCCTCCAGGGATGAAGTAGCATCCTTTCCTTATACTCACAGATAACAGGAAACTGAAGACTTTTATTCTGGATCAGAGATCTCAGTTGACCTCGTTACAAGAGACTCCCTCGGGATTATGGCTCCAAGAGACCACCTTCCCCAGGGAAGAAGAAATGTTTATTTACATCTCTGATAATGCTTGACAAGGCTTTTAATGACCTAGTCTTTTATTCAGGATACATCTTTTTAAGAACAAAGAAGAGCACAGCAGTGTGGGAAAGATAATTCTTAAGACTTTGTGTTGGGCACTTCCTGTGTTCCAGAAACCTCATAGGAAGAATCCAAAGTAAAACACAAATAATTTTATCTCATTAATTCCTCATAGCAACCTATTAATAGGTTAGACCTATTAATCTTCGCTTTAAAAGTGAAATGGGCACACAGCTTGTAGGCTCCAGAATCTTAATTCAAACTCTGGTCTCTCCGACTCCAAACTTCACAGGGGCCAAGGACATCATGCTTATTGTATGTTACTGACAGCAACCAATTTGTCTCTAGACATCAGCCCTGTCTACTGTAAATTTTACACATTCTCAAACAGTTTTCAAGAAGGAATTTCAATCAAATAGAGACTAAAGAGGCAAGTTGTACTCTGCATCTCTTACCGGGAGCTTTTATATACTAAGGATGACAGGTTTCACAGCCAAGAAATAAATCTTGATATGGGGAAACTTGAGGTTTGGTGTGCCAGTGGCTTAGAGAAGTTTTGGTTCTGGGATAATGGAAGAAGCCCTCTTACAAAAGTTATGAAATCAAAGCACAAAGGCAGAAGTCTGTCTTCCTCCGAGCAAGTCTAACTAAAAGCACTGCACACAGGCCAGTGTGTGGTTATGAGTTTGTGCACATACATCAGTGAGGACCTGCTCACCCTCAGCTAAGACTTAGCAATGATGGTGCTTTATCTTTCTGATATGCATTTAGAATTTTCCATGTCCCAGAGTAACCCTAACAAATCTCAATCCCACTACACAAAAGTTGAAAATGAAGAAAGATAATTCATTAAAATGAAATTAAAATAGGCTCTCCTTGAGATTCAAGTGCAAAGAAGATATGAGGTGGGGGGAGTTTCTCAGAACACTCTAAGGGGATTTGTTATTTCAGAGACAGTTGCCATGACAACCTGATTCCCAAATGTATCTTAAGTAGCACTCCTCTGAAGCTATGTTACCTGATGCTTCAGTAAAATCAGAAAGAAAGAAAAGGCCATTTTGTTTTTCTGTTTGTGTAGTTCTATCACCTGTCCAAAACCTGAATCTCTGAAAAATGACTTCCTTCTTCTATTTATTTCTAATGTACAAATTATATATTATACATGAAATATCACAGGGCAGGTGAAGATTTACACATGATAAAATGTCTGCAAATATGTCTCATTCCTGTGCATTAACTCTCAGACTTCCAGTTGTTCATCAGATACAAGCATGGGCCCAAACCAATCCCTACGTGTCATAGAATTGTTTCTTTTGTTATTCAGAAGCTTTTAAGTCTGATGTAGTCCCATTTTATTATTTTTTATTTTTTTGTTTATACTTTTAGTGTCATAGCCCGAAAAAAATCATTGCAAGAGCAATGTCAAGGAGATTCTTCCCTATATTTTCTTCTAGAAGTTTTGTTATAAGGCCTTATCTTTAAGTTTTTAAAATTAAAATTAATTTTTGTGAAAGGTTTAAGAGAGTGGTCCAATGTCATTGTTTTGCAGTATTTATTCAGTTTTCCCAGTAACACTTCTTGAAGAGACCATCCTGTCCCCATTGGCTCCCTTACTCACTTGACAATATTAGTTGACTCTGTATGCAAGGGGTTAATCCTGGGCTCCCTTGCATTGGTCAATATGTCTGTTTTTATGCCAAAACCATACTGTACACACTACCGCTTTGTCATATATTTTGAAATCAGGAAATTCTTCTTTCTCAAGATTGTTTTGGCTACTTGAGGTATTTTGGTGTTTCCATACAAATTTTGGAATTTTTTTCTATCTATGTGAAGAATGCCATTATAATTTTGACAGGGCTTCTATTGAATCTGTAGATGACTATCTGTAGATGACTAGGTGGTATGAATGTCTTAACACTATTCATTCATCCAACCCATGAACGCAATGGTATACCTTTTCTTTTGTGTCTTTGATTCCTTTCAACAAAGTCTTGTAGTTTGCATTATACAGATCTTTCACTTCCTAGGTTAAGTTTTTTCCTATATATTTTATTGTTTTGATGCTATTTTAAATGGGATAGTTTTATTTCTTTTTCAAGTATGTATCAAAATTCACTTGTTTCTGTATATTAATTTAATATCCTTATATCCTGCAACTTTACTGAAATTGTTGATTAGTTTCAAAAACTTGCTGGTTGACTCTTTGGAACACTTTTACTTCTTTTCTGGTTTTAATGTCTTTTATGTCTTTGTCTTACCCAATTGCTTTAGCTAGGATTTCAGTTCTGTATTGAATAAGAGTGGTGAGAGTAGGCATCCTTTTCTTGTTCCTGAAATTAGAGGGAAATTTTTCAATTATTCTTCTCTGAGTGTGTTAACTGTGATTTTGTTATATACTGTTTTTACTATGTCATTCTATACATAACTTATTGTGTTATCATGAAAGGATGTTCTATTCTGTCAAATGCTTTTTCTGCATCTACACTGATGTGCATGTGATTTTTATCTTTCATTCTATTAATGTGATATATTTCATTTCCTGATTTGCATATGCTATTGTGTTCTACGTTTCTAGGAATTTGTCCTTGTCATCTGTGTCACCTAGTTTATTAGCATAAGTGTGCTCAGTTGTTCAGTCATGTCTGACACCGTGACCCCATGGACTGTAGCCTGCCAGGGAAAATCCCTGTCCATGGGATTTTCTAGACAAGAATACTGGAGTGGGTTACCATTTACTCCTCCAGGGGGACCTTCCCAACCAAGAAACTGAACCCTTGTCTCCTGTGTCTCCTGCATTGGCAGATGGATTCTTTACCACTTAGCCACCTGGGGGCAGACACGAATAATATGCTCTTGGGGTCCTATGTATTCCCATAATATCATTTGTAATGTCTTTGCTTTCATTTCTAATTTATTTGTTTGATCTCTTTTTTCTAAATTAACCTAGCTAAATGTTTGTCAGTTTTGCTTATTTTTTCAAAGAACCAGCTCTTAGTTTCACTGAACCTTTCAATCATTTTCACTGGTCTCTATTTCATTAATTTCCACGTGAATCTTTATCATTACAGCCCCTCTGCTAATTTGGGGTTTAATTTGTTCTTCTAGTCTTTTGAGTGTACAATTAGGCTGTTTATTTGAGATCTTTTTAATTTCTTTTTTATTGAAATATAGTTTATTTACATTATTATATTAGTTTCAGATATGTAACATAGTGATTCAATATTTTATAAATTATATTTCATTCAAAGTTATCACAAAATAATGGCCATATTTTCCTGTGCTATAAAATATATCTATATGACTTATTTATTTCATATGTGGCAGTTTGTGTCTTAATCTCCTACTCCTATATTACCCCTCCCCTTCCCTCTCCCCATGGGTAACCACTAGTTTGTTCTCTGAATGTGAGTCTGTTTCAGTTTCAGAGACTTGTTTTGAATCTATTTCTGTGTTGTTATATACATTCAGTTGCTTTGTTTTCTTAGACTACACATATAAGGGATAACATAGAGCACTTGTCTTTGTCTGACTTATTTCAAAAAAGATAATACACTCCAGGTCCATCTATGTTGTTGCAAATGGTAGCATTTCATTCTTTTTATGGCTGAGTAATATTCCATCATGGTCAACAAAAGAGTCCGAAATTCAGTGCTTGGATGCAATCTTAAAAACGACAGAATGATTTCTGTTCATTTCCAAGGCAAACCATTCAATATTACAGTAATTCAAGTCTATGCCCCAACCAGTAACGCTGAAGAAGCCGAAGTTGAACGGTTCTATGAAGACCTACAAGACCTTTTAGAACTAACACCCAAAAAAGATGTCTTTTTCATTATAGGGGACTGGAATGCAAAAGTAGGAAGTCAAGAAACACCTGGAGTAACAGGCAAATTTGGCCTTGGAGCACAAAATGAAGCAGGGCAAAGGCTAATAGAGTTTTGTCAAGAGAACGCACTGGTCATAGCAAACACCCTCTTCCAACAACACAAGAGAAGACTCTACACATGGACATCACCAGATGGTCAACACTGAAATCAGATTGATTATATTCTTTGCAGCCAAAGATGGAGAAGCTGTATACAGTTAGCAAAAACAAGACCAGGAGCTGACTGTGGCTCAGATCATGAACTCCTTATTGCCAAATTCAGGCCTAAATTGAAGAAAGTAGGGAAAACCACTAGACCATTCAGATATGACCTAAATCAAATCCCTTATGATTATACAGTGGAAGTAAGAAATAGATTTAAGGGACTAGATCTGATAGATAGAGTGCCTGATGAACTCTGGACCGAAGTTCGTGACATTGTACAGGAAATAGGGACCAAGACCATCCCCATGGAAAAGAAATGCAAAAAAGCAAAATGGCTGTCTGAGGAGGCCTTACAAATATCTGTGAAAAGAAGAAAAGTGAAAAGCAAAGGAGAAAAGGAAAGATATAAGCATCTGAATGCAGAGTTCCAAAGAATAGCAAGGAGAGATAAGAAAGCCTTCCTCAGTGATCAATGAAAAGAAATAGAGGAAAACAACAGAATAGGAAAAACGAGATCTTTTCAAGAAAATTAGAGATATCAAGGGAACATTCATGCAAAGATGGGCTCGATAAAGGACAGAAATGGTATGGACTTAACAGAAGCAGAAGATATTAAGAAGAGGTGGCAAGAATACACAGAAGAACTGTACGAAAAAGATCTTCACAAGGAAGATAATCACGATGGCATGATCACTCACCTGGAGCCAGACATCTTGGAATGTGAAGTCAAGTGGGCCTTAGAGAGCATCACTACGAACAAAGCTATTGGAGGTGATGGAATTCCAATTGAGCTATTTCCAATCCTGAAAGATGATGTTGTGAAAGTGCTGCACTCAATATGCCAGCAAATTTGGAAAAATCAGCAGTGGCCACAGGACTGGAAAAGGTCAGTCTTCATTCCAATCCCAATGCCAAAGAATGCTCAAACTACTGCACAATTGCACTCATCTCACATGCTAGTAAAGTCATGCTCAAAATTCTCCAAGCAAGGCTTCAGCAGTATGTGAACCGTGAACTCCCAGATGTTCAAGCAGGTTTTAGAAAAGGCAGAGGCACCAGAGATCAAATTGCCAACATCCGCTGGATCATGGAGAAAGCAAGAGAGTTCCAGAAAAACATCTATTTCTGCTTCATGACTATGCCAAAGCCTTTGACTGTGTGGATAACAATAAACTGTGGTACATTCTGAAAGAGATGGGAATACCAGACCACCTGACCTGCCTCTTGAGAAACCTGTATGCAGGTCAGGAAGCAACAGTCAGAACTGTGCATGGAACAAGAGACTGGTTCCAAATAGGAAAAGGAGTACGTCAAGGTTGTATATTGTCACCCTGCTTATTTAATTTATATGCAGAGTACATCATGAGGAACGCTGGGCTGGAAGAAGCACAAGCTGGAATCAAGATTGCTGGGAGAATGTTCATGGATTGGAAGAATAAATATTGTAAAAATGAGTATACTACCGAAAGTAATTTATACATTCAATGCAATCACTATCAAGGTACCACCGATATTTTTCACAGAACCAGAACAAATAATCTCACAATTTGTATGGAAATACAAAAAACCTCGAATAGCCAAAGCAATCTTGAGGAAGAAAAATGGAACTGGGGGAATTAACCTGCCAGACTTCAAGCTCTACTACAAAGCCACAGTCATCAAGACAGTATGATACTGGCATAAAGACAGAAATATAGATCAATGGAACAAAATAGAAAGCCCAGAGATAAATCCACGCACCTATGGACACCTTATCTTTGACAAAGGAGGCAAGAATATAAAATGGAGAAAAGACAGTCTCTTTAACAAGTGGTGCTGGGAAAACTGGTCAGCCACTTGTAAAAGAATGAAACTAGAACACTTCCTAACACCATACACAAAAATAAACTCAAAATGTATTAGAGAGCTAAATGTAAGACCAGAAACTATAAAACTCCTAGAGGAGAACGTAGGCAAAACACTCTCTGACATAAATCACAGCAGGATCCTCCAAGACCCACCTCCCAGAATATTGGAAATAAAGCAAAAATAAACAAATGGGACCTAATTAAAATCAAAAGCTTCTGCACAGCAAAGGAAACTATAAGTAAGGTGAAAATACAGCCTTCAGAATGAGAGAAAACAATAGCAAATGAAGCAACTGATAAAGGATTAATCTCCAAATTATACAAGCAGCCCCTGCAGCTCAATTCCAGAAAAATAAATGACCCAATCAAAACATGGGCCAAAGAACTAAACAGATATTTCTCCAAAGAAGACATACAGATGGCTAACAAACACATGAAAAAATGCTCAACATCCCTCATAATCAGAGAAATGCAAATCAAAACCACAATGAGATACCATTTCACACCAGTCAGAATGGCTGCTATCCAAAAGTCTACATGCAATAAATGCTGGAGAGGATGTGGAGAGAAGGGAACCCTCTTACACTGTTGGTGGGAATGCAAACTAGTACAGCCACTATGGAGAACAGTGTGGAGATTTCTCAAAAAACCGGAAATAGAACTGCCATATGATCCATTAATCGCACTCCTGGGCATACACACCGAGGAAACCAGAATTGAAAGAGACACATGTATTCCAATGTTCATTGCAGCACTCTTTATAATAGCCAGGACATGGAAGCAACCTAGATGTCCATCTGCAGACGAATGGATAAGAAAGCTTTGGTACATATACACAATGGAGTATTATTCAGCCATTAAAAAGAATACATTTGAATCAGTTCTAATGAGGTGGATGAAACTGGAGCCTATTATACAGAGTGAAGTAAGCCAGAAAGAAAAACACCAATACAGTATACTAACGCATATATATGGAATTTAGAAAGATGCAAATGATAACCCTGTATATGAGACAGCAAAAGAGACACAGATGTATAGAACAGTCTTTGGGACTCTGTGGGAGAGGGTAAGGGTGGGATGATTTGGGAGAATGGCATTGAAACACGTATGTTGTCATATGTGAAACGAATCACCAGTTCTGGGTTGATGCATGTTACAGGATGCTCAGGGCTGGCGTGCGGGGATGACCCAGAGGGAGGATAAAGGGAGGAGGGAGGTGGGAGGGGGGTTCAGGAGGGGGAATTCATGTACACCCGGGGCAAATTCATGTCAATGTATGGCAAAACCAACCAATATAATATTGTAAAATAATTTGCCTCCAATAAAAAATAAATTAATTTAAAATAAAAAAGATTGCTGGGAGAAATATCAATAACCTCAGATATGCATATGACACCACCCTTTCTGCCAGATATGGCAGAAAGTGATGAGGAGCTAAAAAGTCTCTTGATGAAAGTGAAAGAGGAGAGTGAAAAGGTTGGCTTGAAGCTCAACATTCAGAAAACAAAGATCATGACATCTGGTTCCATCACTTCATGGGAAATAGAATTAAAAACAGTGGAAACAGTGTCAGACTTTATTTTTGGGGGCTCCAAAATCATTGCAGATGCTGATTGCAGCCAGGAAATTAAAAAAAGCTTACTCCTTGGAAGGAAAGTTATGACCAACTTAGGTAGCATATTAAAAAGCAGATACATTACTTTGTTAACAAAGGTCCGTCTAGTCAAGGCTTTGGTTTTTCCTGTGGTCATGTATGGATGTGAGAGTTGGACTGTGAAGAAAGCTGATCGCTGAAGAATTGATACTTTTGAACTGTGGTGCTGGAGAAGACTCTTGAGAGTCCCTTGGACTGCAATGAGATCCAACCAGTCCATTCTAAAGGAGATCAATCCTGGGTGTTCATTGGAAGGACTGATGCTAAAGCTGAAACTCCAATACTTTGGCCACCTCATGCGACGAGTTGACTCACTGGAAAAGACTCTGATGCTAGGAAGGATTGGGGGTGGGAAGAGACAGGGACGACAGAGAATGAGGTGGCTGGATGGCATTACCGACTCGATGGACATGAGTTTGAGTGAACTCCGGGAGTTGGTGATGGACAGGGAGGCCTGGCGTGCTGTGATTCATGGGGTCGCAAAGAGTCGGACACGACTGAGCAACTGAACTGAACTAAACTGAACTGAATATTCCACTGTGTGTATATAAACAAGCAAATATATATATCTCACATCTACTTTATCCATTCATCTTCATTTGGATCTAATTTTTTAATATATGTATTTATTGCTATAAACTTTCCTCTCACAGTTGTTTTTGCAGGGTCCCACAGGCTTCCCCGGTGGGTGGCTCAGTCGGTAAAGAATCTGCCAGCAATGCAGGCGACCCAGGTTTGAATCCTGAGTGGGGAAGATCCCCTGAAGAAAGAAATGGCAACCCACTCCAGTATTCTTGTCTGGAGAATCCCATGGACAGAGTAGCCTGGCGGTCTATGGTCCAGGGGATCACAAGGAACAACTAAACAGCATCATGAGATTTGATATGTTGCTTTCCATTTTCATTTGTTTCAAGATAACTTTTCTCTTTTGAATTTTTTCTTTGATCCGTAGTTGCTCGGAAGTATGTTGTTTGGTTTCCACATATTTTAGATTTTCTAACTTTCTTCTTGTTATTAATTTCTAGTTTTATACCACTGTATTCATAAAAGATATTTTGTATAATTTTAGTGTTAGTTTTGCTAAGATTTGTTTGGTGTCATATCATATGATATATTCTGGAGAATGTTCCAGGTGTACTTGAGAAGAATGTGTGTTATCCTGCTGTTGGATTGAATGTTCTGTATACATCAAGATCATCTGGTCCAAAGAACTGTTCCATTCCAATGTTTTCATGTTGATTTTATGTCTGGAAAACCTATTCATTGCTCCCAAGGAAGTACTGAAACCCCTTACTATTATTGTATCGTCCATTCAGATCTGTTAGTATTTGCTTAAAAAATTTAGGTGCTCTGCTGTTGGGTGAATATATATTACTGGTTATTATATCTTCTTGATGCATTAACCCCTCTATCATTCTGTAATGACTTTTCTGTCTCTTGCTATCATTTTTGGTTGAACTTCATTTTGTCTGGTGCGTGTATAACTGTCCCTGCTTTCTTTTGGCTTCCACTTGCTTGAGCCTCTACTTCCACCCTTTCACTTCAAGCCTATGTGTCTTTAGAGCAGAAACGAGTGTTCTGTAAGCAGCATATAGTAAGGTTTTAGTTTTTATCCGTGGTTACCAAAAAAAACTACATAAAATGCCTCATAGATAAAACAATCTCTTTTATGCTGATAGAAACTTATCTTCATTCCCCAAAGACTTCACCCTTTTACTTCTCTGCTGACAAGGATGCTGGTATTGCTACTGCCAAAAGTTCAGTCCCTTGCAGAGTTGCTCTAGGGAATATGCCCACCTTGATGAGTTCCTTCCTTGCCTCTGCATCAAAAATCATCTTTGTTTCACATCAGTGGCTTCCAGCATCTCCTGTCGGGCAGGCTAGAGTGTCATCAGACATTTTCACAACACGCTTTACAGAAGAAGAAAATGGAATAATACATTTTAGATACTAAAAAAATTAAACATGAATGAAGGATGATTAATTTTGATACAGCCAATCTGATTTTAAATACAAAAGCTGCAGACAAACTACTATTAACTGATAAAAACTCAGGGGATCTTGTTACAATGGACGAATTTTACTAAACAGACATGTGTAGCATTAAGTACTATTTCTTACCTTTAAATCTAAGAAGGGTCGTTGCCAGGGGGTGGGCATGGGGAAAATGAGGGTACAAATTTTCAATTATAAGATGAATAAGTTCTGGAGATCATACCATAGTGCCTATAGCTAATAATATTGAATTGTACACTTAAAATTTGCTAATAAAATAGATTTTAAGTGCCCTCAGCACAAAAAATGGTAACTATGTGAGATAATTGACATATTTATTGACTTGATTGTGGTAATCATTTCACAATATATATGTATGTCATATCTTCACATTGTACACCTAAAAACTCACATGTACTTAAATGTATATTATCTTTGTCATTTATATCTCAATAAAACTGGAAAAAATAAAAAACAATAAAACTAAGCAAGGTTAATTACCAAAACATAAAAAAGTTTATTCTAGTTCAATGAAAAGAGCAGTTAACTAAAACTTTTAAAGTTTCATTTACCACTACAGTATTGTAAAGTAATTAGCCTCCAATTAAAATAAATAAATTTATATTTTATAAATTTCATTTTGAAACTTTATTTTTAAAAAAAATTTTTAAATATAAATTTATTTATTTTATTCTTTTTAACTTTGAGAATTTTTTTTTCTATTTTGACTTTTAATTGTAAAAAAAATGTTTTTAATAGCCAAAGCAGATTTCACCATTAATGACATCAGTGTTTTTCTAGGTATGAGAAGATGCAAGAATTGGAACTCATAAAACCTTTTTCTGAAAAGATCTAACTATCTGAAGGCCTGTTCTGCCAGTTGGTTTTGTTTTTTATTTCAGAGCACAGATTGCCTCATTCCTGATTTTCACCCTGAACTTCTTTCAGGGGGTGTTGAAGGTCAGCAGCTTGCAATGGTCATGATGCAATCTTTGTAGAGGCAGCTGGCAAGTACCAACTTCCAGTCAGCAGGGTCCCTTCATAGCTACATATCTGACCATGTGACACCATTTCATGGCCATTGTGTCCTGTGGTGCTGGGAAGGCTCATTCCCAGGTCTAGGGAAGTGATGGGCCACTCAGTGTTCTAAAATTGGACCAGGCCTTGCAAGTAGCAAAAGTCTCTGGACCACTGTCTTACTAGCCTCCTGGTCCAGGAAAATATTTCCTCTTGTTGCTTTTTCCCATACCCAGAGTCACATTATTATAATTATTGATCTCATATGGAACTGTCAGTTCAGCATTATATCACAGGCTCAGTGAAACAAGTGACATAGAAAATAATATAGCCATAGCTAGCAGTTATTAGTAAAATAAGAATTATAAGTCAAGAACTTTCATTAGATAAAGCCTGGTATACCCCAAGTCACCTGACTTCATTCGTTAAATGATTATAGTCTAGTGTTAATCTCCTGGTTGTACATTATGGAACATCCGACATTTATCTGAAGATTGGTTACTGAGATAAGCCTTAGAAACTAACCTAGAGTGTCCTTTTTAATAACTTAATTAAATCTTTTAGCAGTATCAGGTAACAAGGAACTGTCTCAGCAGTGAGTCTTAGTAAACACTAGACATTAACAAAACTAGAAACTTAATTTAACAATTTACAAAACTTAATATTCCGTGATTTTTCATTATGGAGGCCCTGTAGCCAGGGAGGCTTTAACCCATCAAATAAAAAATGAGGTTTGTCAGGGAGCTGGGAAAAGCCAAGCAGCCATCTTGGATTTCCCATAGCCCTGACTCTGATTTCCAGCTATTGTTTTTAATTTTCCAATTTAGAAGCAGACTGTTGCCATGGTTTAAGGACATTAGGATGGCACAAGTCTAACAGAGTTTTTGTATAAGCCGAATGAGCTTTTACATGGAAGGACTTTTTTCAGAAGAAACTACACTACACCAGGATGAGAAGACGACGTCATCAGAGGTAAACAGCTTGCCCAAGATGCTGGACCTGATTCGTATGATCATTTATAATGTTTTCTTGACTTCTTAGCCCTCTGCATATAAATCAAATGCTTTTCTACCATAGGCGTGATCCTATGCTAGTTTTAGAAATTAATCCAATTGTTGGGTTTGTAGACATATAAATTTATTTATTTTAGTTGGAGGCTAATTACTTTACAAGATTCATGGCAATGTATGGCAAAACCAATACAATAATGTAAAGTAATTAGCCTCCAATTAAAATAAATTAAAAAAAAACTTTTTAAGTAAAATAAATAAATAAAATTTCATTTTTACTAAATTCAGTGAATTTGTTCATGGAGAAATGTCCCAAAAAAGATATAAAATAAAACCTTTGCATAATAAAGACTATAAATATAGTTCATTTGTAAAGATGAAAACTAATGATGAATATTAACCAGGATGGTAGGGACTGATAAAGTGTCTTAGTGTTGACATTAAGCACCAAACTTACCAGGCTACAGGTAACTATCCTGTTAGAAGAAAAATTAACACACCTGGGAGGTAAAACATCTTTCACAGTGCAAGTGGAAACCCAGGCTAATTGCTCATTAAACAAGGACCAGGTCTCTGGAGCAACTGCATTCCAGGAGACTCTACTGTATAAACATATTCAGTGCTCCAAATCTCAGTGACCCATCTCTATGACTTTGTTGATCCCTTTGACCGGAAATAGACGTAAAAATTTTAGCTTTCTACTTTCGGATTTTTATTTCTTGATTGCTGAAAACAAAGTACCTCCTAAGAATTTCAGGTAACAGTGTTCTAATTTTCCTCAACACAGGTATTCAATTATAGTTTTAAGGCAATTGTGTATAAGACAAGAACAAGATATCGTCCATGAATTTCCATTTCTACTACCGATCTTTTTAATATACTATTTCTCAATCATATATCCCCCTTGTCTCACTGCTTTTTCCCCACTTGCAAAGGAAACACATTTGTCTTTATAATTCTATTTGTTGTCATTAGCAGCAATTTTGAGCTTCTCCTGAGCTGATAAAATTACTGGTAAGATTTTTAGAAACTAACTAGAAATTCTGCAATCATTTATAAATTAGCTAGAAGATTACAGGAATAAAATTTAAATTCTTATTTTCTATTCAAGAGAAAAGAGGTCCACGTCAAGAGGCAGGAAACAAAATCTCTGCTTTGTAACAATATTCTGTTTTATAAGGAACTCTGATTGTTGGTAATGATACATTTTTGTGTATTTTCTGTTACTTGTCATTTTAGGAGTCTCCAATTTGAGGGGATATTTAAATCTACTGTCACTCTCTAGATAAAATTTATCTCTTTTCTTTTAAAAATTGAAATACAATTCAAAATTCTAACTCTTATTAGTTACTAAGAAGTTTACTACCTCACTGCCAGTAATTTAAGGTATAAAGTTTAAGATAATGCAGGTTATCTTATCTTCAGTACCAAAATGAACACAAGTAATATTATTGCTGTTGCTGAGCAAGTGAGTCAGTGTCTTTTAATGCTGCACAACAAACCAGGTTACAACCAACATGTATAGTATGGTCATTTTTACTAAAAAAAGAAACATATATATTAATGCACATATATGTTAATGCATATATGCATAGAAAAATACCTAGTGGAACATGCATAGCAATTTTAGATTTTTAGTCATTAGAATAAATGAGTTGATTTTGCTTATTTGTGTGTTTACTTTTCTACAGTACAGATATACTGCTTTTCTAATTAAAAAAATTCTGGAATTACAGCAATAAGATCCCTCCTTGGCCTTAATGTACTAAATTAAGTTTACTTAAAATATGAATTGCCACAGGGACATAAGTTACAGCAAGACTGCTGGAAATCAAAACAAACAGATGGTCACAACTCCTGGGTTCTGGGACCAATTCTACTTTTCAGTTGCCGTATGACCTTGGGTGAATTGTGCAACTTGAGTTATGCTTCCTAGAGTAGGTGTTTCCAGGAAGGATGAGATAGTAAATATTTCAGGCTCTGCAGTCCTTAGGATCTCTGTGGCCACTACTCAGCTCTTCCATTCTACCACGAAATCAGCATCAACGAAGCATAAAAGAATGAACATGGCTTCGCTCCAGTGAAACTTTATCACAAAAGCAGGCAGTGAGCTGGATTTGACTTAAGTTTTCTGAAGCCTGTCCTGGAGAGTATTTAATATTATGTAGCATCTCTCTCCCTTGTTTTTTCTCTGCTCTCCTCATACTAAGAAGTGAAGAGTAAACCTCAATATTGTGCAGCTGCAACATAGCCACAGACCTGTAATTGTATGGATTTATAAGCCTACAGACCAAGGGAGAGGAAAGCGCATACAGATTTAAAAACAGCAGAATTAGGTTCAAGTTTCAAGTCACCAGTGGTAAGTTTTGGGACCCTGGGTGAAGCCTTAAAACTTCTGCACATCAACCTGGAACTAATACAATGTGTGTTAGTCACTCAGTTGTTTGCAACTCTTTGCAACCCTGTGGACTGTAGCCCACCAGACTCCTCTGGCCATGGAATTCTCCAGGCAAGAATACTGGAATAGGTAGCCACTCGCTTCTCACTTAATGAGAACCTACTGTTTAGCCCAGGGAACTCTACTCAACAGTCTGTGGTGACGTAAATGGGAAGGAAATCTTAAAAAGAGTGAATATATGTATACAAATAACTGATTCACTTTGTTCTACAGCGGAAACTAACTCAACACTGTAAAGCAGCTATACTCCAATAAAAATATATTTCAAAAAAATGAATGGTACCTCAGTTCCATTGAAGTCCAGCAGAACCCAAATCTAGGAGAAATTAATTAAGTGACTAAGTTCAGTGCTCATGAAAGTTGATGCTTCCTTGTAAGACGAGTGCATTATCTCTGTCCTTCCATGAGTTTCACTTTCAAATGCTCCAGAAAGTGCTTCTTCCTTTCCTTGTCTATTCTACAATCGACCCTCATAATTTGTTGCAAGAATTCAAATTGAACATAACACAATCTGTATTATTGGTTTATTGTTCAGAGAGAAATAAGTTACTATTTTGAGTATTAAAAAAAATAATATTTGAAAGTAAAATGTTTACATAATTTGCTTCAGATCACATAGTGAAAGTCAAAGCTGGAATTTAACCTCACTGTGTATGACTTTTGAGTCTACAGCTACTACAATATTAAGTGTCAAGTATAATATTTTAACACAGTTAATGCCTTTTATATAAAAATATAATCCATAATATATTAATTTCACCAGTAAAAACCATAAGGGAAGCCAGTATTTCAATCAATTTTTAAAAAGTAATGCATCACATAGTTTAAAATTCAAATGCTACTAAAAGAGTAGTCAAGAAAATTAATGGCTACCTTCCCCAAGCAGCCCCATGTCCACTCTGCTATCCAGAGGAAACCACTTTCAAGTATGTTTCCTCTGGTATTCACTTCTGTGTTTCCCCATCATATGCTTATCATACACTTTGAGGATTTTGTTATTTTAGACATTATTCATGGCCTGAAATAGGGTCTAAGTCATAATGCGTGCTAAATCACTTTAGTCGTGTCCAATTCTTTGCTACCCTATGGACTGTAGCTTGCCAGGCTCCTCTGTCCATGGGATCTCCAGGCAATAATACTGGAGCAGGTTGCTGCGTCCTCCTCCAGGGGATCTTTCCAACCCAGGGATCAAACCCACATCTCTTACTACATCTCCTGCATTGGCAAACAAGTTACTTATCACCAGCACCACCTGGGAAGCCCCTAAGTCATAATAGTTATTAAAAAATATTTCTTGAAAGCATTACCTCCACTTAATGTAGATGCAGAATTATCTAACACTCCCCCACCTCAGTACCCCTCCCTATTCTCCCAAAACACTTATAATACAAATTTTGGTTCTCAGTATTTCATGCCTACCAGATTAGAACTATGATAATGCAGACTTCCTTATTATACTTAATTCTGCAGAGAATCATCACTGCACAGACAAATATTTACTTTGGATTGTGTTTCCTTATTTGTACTACTTGTAAGTTTTCTGGAACAATAATAACTGCCCAATAATAAGTACCTCTCCTTTATATTTTCACATGCTCCATAGTGTCTAAGTACTCATTGCTATTATTTTCCAAATGTCCAAATATTTAAGACAATCCACCAACCTCTTTTCTCTACTGAAGGCCTCCGTGCTCTGTTCTTGCTGAACTTACTCTCCTAGAGTTCCCTTTGCAGCTCTCTTGTGTTGGGTCCCCTGCATCCCAGGTCCCTCTCTTCACACCGAGATGCCTCATCTCATATCTGCTTTTTGCATTTTGTTTATGACGCTCTCCTCTCTCTTCTTTCTCTCTCTCCCTTTGGCTAGACATTTTTTCCTTTATTGATATTTTCAGACTGTTTTTCATTTCATTGATGTTTTTCTACTGTTTACCTGTTTCCTTCATTGGCACGTTTATCTTTATTTTTTCCTGAATTCTGATTATTTTGTAGCTTATTAAGGTGGAAACCTAGATTAAGAATTTTAGAATTTTCTTCTGTTCTAAAGTGTTACTTAATGACAAGTTCCACTATTAGAATTATTTTAGCAGCATTCCAAAATTTTTTACTTATTTATCTTCTTGTTCATTCAGTTCAAAATGTTATTTTCTAATTTAATTTGTGATTTCTTTCTTTGACCCATGTTTAATTTTCAAGTATATGATAATTTTCTAGATATCACACCATAAATTATTTTAGTTTGCTTTGATAAAGGTACATACCATATATGATTTCAACTTTTTAAGGGTACTGTGGTTTGTCTTAAGGCTTCCCAGGTAGCTCAGCAGTAAAGAATCTAAATGCCAATGCAGGAGACCTGGGTTTGATCCCTGGGTTGGAAACATCCCCTCAAAAGGGAATTGGCAATTCACTGCAGTATTCTTACCTGGAGAATCCTATAGACAGAAGAGCCTGGCGGGCTACAGTCCATGGGGTCACACAGAGTCAGACAGGATTGAGCACACACGTGCATGTGGTTTGATTGCTCAGAATAGGTTTTATCCTGAAAAGTGCTCCATGTGTACCTGAAAGACTGTGTATTCTGGGTGCAGTGTTCCCAAAATGTCAATTTGTGAGTTTCTGTGTTGTTACTTATTTTTCTAGTTCTATCAATTAATTTTTTTTCTTTTCTTTTTTTTTAATTGGAGGCAAATTACTTTACATTAACATATTGGTTGGTTTTGCCATGCATTAACACGAATCTGCCCCGGGTGTACATGTGTTCCCCCTCTTGAACCCCCCTCCCACCTCCCTCTTCCCCATATCCTCCCTCCAGGTAAAAAAGAGTATTTCATTCTTGAACTGATGGTGGACTTTTATACTCTGCTTTCAGTTCTGTCATTTGGGTTCGTGTGTTTTGAAACACTGTTAATAGGTAAAATTCTTTGTGAGTTTTACGTCACCTTAATGAATTGACTTCTTTATCATTATGAAATGCCCCTTGTTATTGCTAGTAATATTTCTTGCTTTGAGGTCTGATTTTATTAATGCTGATATAGTCAGTCTGGCTTTCTTTTGATTGATATTTGCATTGTATATTTATTCCATACTTAAAGTTTTAACTATTGGTATGGCTTCCCTAGTAGTTCAGTTGGTAAAGAAGCTGCCTGCACAGGAGACCCAGGTTTGATCCCTGGGTCAGAAATGTCCCCTGGAAAAGGAAATGGAAACCCACTCCAGTACTCTTGCCTGGAGAATTCCATGGGCAGAGGAGCATGGAAGGCAATAGTCCATGGGATCACAGAGTCAGACATGACTTTGCAACTATGTTCATCTATATTTAAAGTGCATTTCTTGGTAAAGAGTATAATTGGATAATACCTTTTATCTACTCTAACAAAAATTTGCATTTTAATTAGAACATTGAAGTCTTTCCATTTAATTCCGTCATCAGTGTGGTTGAGATTAGGTCTGCCATCTTGCTACTGGTATTCTACTTCTACCAATTGCCCTTTATGACATTTTTTCTTCGACTCTTCTGTACTAATTGAGTGTTTTGATGGTTATATTTTATCTCCACTATTTGATTATTAGCTGTAACTCTTCCTTTTACTATTACTTAAATGTTGTTTTAGGTGTTACAATATTTATTCTTTCTGGGTTTGTCCAACTTGAGGGTAGCATGGAAAATTCCTACAGGCATTTCCTACAGGTAAGCTGATGTAGTCACTGGGATCATGATGTATTTTTCCCTCCTCTAAGGAATCATTTTGGTGCTGCCTGTGTTCAAGTGTCTGGAAATAGTTGTTTCATATATCTTATCTGATCTTCTAGTTGTTTATGGTGTAAATACAGTTCCTGTATGAGTTCACCCTTTGTGAGAGGAAGTGGAAGTCTACACATTAACTTTTTTTTTCTCTCACAACAAAGCCAGCTCTAGATCCAGATTACCTGGTTCCTATTTCAACTGTATTTTCATGACAGATACCTTGACAAAGTTTATACTCCAGTTCAGTTCAGTTCAGTTGCTCAGTCGTGTCCGACTCTCCGCAACCCCATGAATCACAGCACGCCAGGCCTCCCTGTCCATCACCAACTCCCGGAGTACACTCAAACTCATGTCCACAGAGTCGGTGATGCCATCCAGCCATCTCATTCTCTGTCGTCCCCTTCTCCTCCTGCCCCCAACATTTCCCAGCATCAGAGTCTTTCCAGTGAGTCAACTCATCGCATGAGGTGGCCAAAGTATTGCAGTTTCAGCTTTAGCATCAGTCCTTCCAATGAACACCCAGGATCGATCTCCCTTAGAATGGGCTGGTTGGATCTCCTTGCGGTACAAGGGACTCTCAAGAGTCTTCTCCAACACCACAGTTCAAAAGCATCAATTCTTCGGCGATCAGCTTTCTTCACAGTCCAACTCTCACATCCATACATGACCATTGGAAAAACCATAGCCTTGACTAGACGGACCTTGGTTGGCAAAGTAATGTCTCCGCTTTTTAATATACTATCAACGTTGGTCATAACTTTCCTTCTAAGAAGTAAGCGTCTTTTAATTTCATGGCTGCAATCAGCAGCTGCAGTGATTTTGGAGCCCAAAAAAATTAAGTCTGACACTGTTTCCACTGTTTTTCCATCTATTTCCCGTGAAGTGATGGGACCAGATGCTGTGATCTTTGTTTTCTGACTGTTGAGCTTCAAGCCAACCTTTTCACTCTCCTCTTTCACTTTCATCAAGAGGCTTTTGAGTTCCTCTTCACTTTCTGCCATAAGGGTAGTGTCATCTGCATATCTGAGGTTATTGATATTTCTCCCAGCGATCTTGATTCCAGTTTGTGCTTCTTCCTACCCATGTATAAATAATATTTTCTCTTGTCACACATGGACTTCCCTGGTGGCTCAGACATTAAAAGTATGTTCCTACAATGTGGGAGACCCGGGTTCAATCCCTGGGTTGGGAAGATCCCCTGGAGAAGGAAATGGCAGCCTACTCCAGTATTCTTGTCTAGAAAATCCCATGGACAGAGGATCCTGGCAGGCTGTAGTCCACAGGGTTGCAAAGAGTCGGACACGACTGAGCAACTTCACTTTCACTCTCATGTCTTGGCTATTATAAATACTGCTGCTATAAATATTGGGTTGCATGTATTTTTTAATTATATTTTCCTCCACATATATGCCTAAGGAGTGGAATTGCAGGCCATATGGTGGCTCTGTTTTTAGTCATTAAGGAACCTCCATATTGTTCTCCATAGTGGCTGTACCAATCTACATTCCACCAACAGTGTAGCATGGTTCCCGTTTCTCCAGTGTGTATTATTTATAGACTTTTTGATGAAGGCCATTCTGATGGGTATGAGGTGATGCCTCTTCATAGTTTTGACTTGCATTTCTCTAATGATTAGCAATGCTGAGCATCTTTTCGTGTGCTAGTTGGCCATCTGTATGTCTTCTCTAGAGAATTGATTATTTAAATCTTCTGCCCATTTTTTTGATTAGGTTGTTTGTTTTTTTCAATATTGAGGTATATAATTTTATATGTATTCATATATTTTGGAAAATAAGCCCTTGTTGGTTGCTTTATTTGCATACTTCTTTTCTCTTGTTCTGTAGTTTATTTTTTCATTTTATTTATGGTTTCCTTTCTTGTACAAAAATGTTTAAATTTAATTAGGTCCCATTTATTCATTTTTCCTTTTGTTTTCATTTCTCTGGGGGACAGATCTAAAAAGATATTGCTGTGATTTAGGTCAAAGAGTGTTCTGCCTTCCTCTAGGAATTTTATTGTATCCAGTCTTACATCTAGATCTTTAATCCATTTTGAGTTTATTTTTGTGTATGGAGATAGTGTTTCAATTTCATTTATCACATTTAGCTGTCCAGTTTTCCCAGCACCAATTGTTGGAGAATCTATGTTTTAAAACTCCAATGTATAGCTTTGCATCCTTTGACATAACTTAACTAAACATTAGTGCACTGGTGTATTTCTGAGCTTTCTATTTTATTTATTTTGTTCCATTGATCTCTGTCTCCTTTTGTGCCTGTACCATGTTGTTTTGATTACTTTGTAGTACTGTCTGAAGTCAGACAGTGTGATTTCTCCAGCTCCATTCTTCTTTCTCAGGATAGTTTTGGATAGTTGGGGCCTTTGAGTTTCCATAAAAATTGTAAAATTCTTTGTTCTAGTTTTGTGGAAAATGCCATTGGCAGTTTGATAGAGTTTGCATTGAGTCTGTAGATAGCCTTGAGTAGTATGGTCATTTTGACAATACTGATTCTTCCAACCCAAGAATATGGTATATCTTTCCGTTTTTGTCTTAAGCTTCTTTCATCAATGTCTTACAGGTCTTTTGCATTCTTCAGTTCAGTTCAGTTCAGTTCAGTCGCTCAGTCATGTCTGAATCTTTGTGACCCTATGAGTCACAGCACGCCAGCCTTCCCTGTCCATCACCAACACCTGGAATTCACTCAAACTAATGTCCATCGAGTCTGTGATGCCATCCAGCCATCTCATTCTCTGTCGTCCCCATCTCCTCCTGCCCCCAATCCCTCCCAGCATCAGTCTTTTCCAGTGAGTCAACTCTTCGATGAGATAGCCAAAGTATTGGAATTTCAGCTTTAGCATCAGTCCTTCCAATGAATACCCAGGACTGATCTCCTTTAGAATGGACTGATTTGCCTCCTTAGGCAGACTTATTCCTAGGTATTTTACTCTTTTTGATATGATGGTAAATGGGATTGTTTCCTTACTTTCTGATCTTTTGTTGATGGTGCATAGAAATGCAACAGATTTCTGTACATCAATTTTGTATCCTGAAACTTTAATGAATTCACTCAAGAGCTCCAAAAATCTTTTTTGGTAGCATCTTCAGGATTTTCTAAGTATAGTATAATGTTATCTGCAACCTGAGCATAAATAAATGAAATATAGACTAAAAACAATAGAAAAGATTAGTGAAATGAAAAACAGGTTATTTGAAAAGGTAATCAAAATTTATGAAACATTAGCCAGATTCATCAAGAGAAAAAAGGATGCATTCTATGAGTCCACCCTAACCCTGATACCAAAAGCTAACAAAGATACTACAAAAAAGAAAATTACAAATCAATATCACTGATGAACATAAATATAAAACTCAACAAAATACCAACAAACTAAATCCAACAATGCATTAAAAGGATCATACAACATGATCAAGTAAGATTTATCCCAGGGAATCAAGGATGGTTCAGTACTCACAAATCAATCAATATGATATACCATGTTAACATATTGAAATAAAAATCTCCTTGTCACATCAACAGAAGAAAAAATAGCTGTTGATGAAGTTCATCATCCATTCTTTATGTTGAGAATGTATTTCAACATAATAAAGGCCATATATGACAAACCCACAGATCACATCATACTTCATGGTGAAAAGCTGAAAGCTTTACCTCTAATATCAGGAACAAGACAAAGATGTCCACTCTTTTATTCAAAATAGTTTTTAGTCAAAATAGTGACTTTTATTCAACACAGTTTTGAAAGTCCTAACTGCAGTAGTTAGAAAAGAAAAAAATAATTCAAATTGGAAAAGAAGAAATAAAAATATCACTGTTGGCAGGACTTGCTTAAGACAAACTTTAAACTGCCATTTTGACTTAGATACAAGGCTATGGTTTTTCCCATGGTCATGTATGGATGTGAGAGTTGGACTGTGAAGAAAGCTGATCGCCGAAGAATTGATGCTTTTGAACTGTGGTGCTGGAGAAGACTCTTGGGAGTCCCTTGGACTGCAAGGAGATCCAACCAGTCCATTCTAAAGGAGATCAATCCTGGGTGTTCATTGGAAGGACTGATGCTAAAGCTGAAACTCCAATACTTTGGCCACCTCATGCGACGAGTTGACTCACTGGAAAAGACTCTGATGCTGGGAAAGGTTGGGGGCGGGAGGAGAAGGGAACGACAGAGAATGAGATGGCTGGATGGCATCACGGACTCTGTGGACATGAGTTTGAGTGAACTCCGGGAGTTGGTGATGGACAGGGAGACCTGGCGTGCTGTGATTCATGGGGTCGCAGAGAGTCGGACACGACTGAGCAACTGAACTGGACTGATACCAAGATTCCTTCCAGGAAGTCTTAGGCATCTACATATTATTAACATCAGCTAAAAATCTTCTCTGTACATATTAGATTGACTCTAAAGATGGACAAACAGTAAATAGTAATCTAGAAATCAACAACATAGAAACAGAAAAATGATGAAGCAACATGAGAGACAGTGAATATTCTAGAGTATATACTTGATGTGAGGAGAAAAATGAACAAGATCATCTGACAAACAGGGACACCAAGATTTAAAAATAAACAAAGAAAGGGATAAGAGAAGATGTACACACCCCATTCAAATAATGTTGCTCTTGATGTAAGTTGTACTGTATTCTGTTTCTACTTCCACCTATTTCTAAGCCTGGTCCAACCTGAATTTTTCCTGAGTCCTTTCAAAACAGTGTAGAGCAATCTCAAACTCTTCCTCAGGAGCTTTATTTAATGCGGTATAAACTGCTTTCCATTCCAAAATTTCAAGCTACAAAGGCATTCTGGTTAAAATAAGCACAAAACTTAAAAATAAAATCCTTTACTGCCTTTAGTTGAATTTTGCCATGTGCCCAGAAACATCAGTTCAGTTCAGTCCCTCAGTTGTGTGAGACTCTTTGCGACCCCATTGACCATAGCACACCAGCTGTCCATCACCAACTCCCAGGGCTTGCTCAAACTCATGTCCATTGAGTTGGTGATGCCATCCAACCATCTCATCCTCTATTGTCCCCTTCTCCTCCCACCTTCAATCTTACCAGCATCAGGATCTTCTAAAATGAATCAGTTCTTCTCAGGTGGCCAAAGTTTTGGAGTTTCAGCTTCAGCATCTGTCCTTCCAATGAATATTCAGGACTGATTTCCTTTAGGATGGACTGGTTGGATCTCCTTGCCATCCAAGGGACTCTCAAGAGTCTTCTCCAACACTGCAGTTGAAATGCATCAATTCTTTGGCGCTTAGATTTCTCTAGAGTCCAAATCTCATGTCTGTACATGACTACTAGAAAAATCATAGCTTTGACTAGATGGACCTTTGTTGGCAAATAATGTCTCTGCTTTTTAGTATGCTGTCTAGATTGGTCATAGCTTTTCTTCCAAGGAACGTCTTTTAATTTCATGGCTGCAGTCACCATCTACAGTGATTCTGGAGCCCAAAAAACTAAAGTCTGTCACCGTTACCATTGTTTCCCCATCTATTTGCCATGAAGTGATGGGACTGGATGCCATGATCTTAGTTTTCTGAACGTTGAGTTTTAAGCCAGCTTTTCACTCTCTTCTTTCACTTCATCAAGAAGCTCTTTAGTTCTTCACTTCATCTGCATATCTGAGGTTATTGATATTTCTCCCGGAAATCTTGATTCCAGCTTGTGCTTCTTCCAGCCCAATGTTCCTCATGTTGTACTCTGCATATAAGTTAAATAAGCAGGCTGACAATACCCAGCCTTGACATACTCCTTTCCCAATTTGGAACCAGTCTGTTTTTCCACGTCCGTTTCTAACTGTTGCTTCTTGACCTGCATACAGATTTCTCAGGAGGCAGGTCAGGGGGTCTGGGATTCCCATCTCTTGAAGAATTTTCCACAGTTTGTTGTGATCGACACAGTCAAAGGCTTTGGCACAGTCAATAAAGCAAAAATAGATGTTTTTTCTGGAATTCTCTTGATTTTCCGATGATCCAGTGGATGTTGGCAATTTGATCTCTGGTTCCTCTGCCTTTTTGAAATCCAGCTTGAACATCTGGAAGTTCATGGTTCACATACTGTTGAAGTTTGGCTTGGAGAATGTCGAGCATTACTTTGCTAGCATGTGAGATGAGTGTAATTGTGCGGTAGTTTGACCATACTTTGGCATTGCCTTTCAGAAATATAGTACCCAATAACCAGAAAATCCCAGTAAATTAGAATTAATGTAAGTAGAAACCTGACATCATTTTTTTAAATCTCACCAGGTGATATTTATGTGTAACCAGAACTAAGAATAACTGGCCTAAAACCTCAGGATCAGTGAAAAATTTTGACAAATTCCAGATGCCTAATGAAAATGTACATTTGTATAGCAACAGAATATTTGGAAAATATTGAGTTGGCAAATAGTTTGTTTGGGTTTTCCACAACATCTTACAGAAAACCCTGAACAAACTTTTTAGCCAACCCAATATTTCATGTATATTATTCCATTATATTTTTAACTTTGAAAATTGATATTGTAATTCCATATAATTCTCAAATGTGGAAACTGATTTGTCATTCAGTAATTGGAAAGGCTCTATCATCCCACACAATCTGGATTTGAGATAAGGTGACCTCGTGCTTTCATTTCATGGGGAGTATTCTGGGATTGCAGAGATGATAAGGGACTTTTTCTTTCTAGAGTAAAATTCAACTCTGGACTCATAAATAAAACACACTTGTAGTTACCTCCAAGGTACTTTGGAAAGGTTCTATAGGGACCCCTATTTTCTCCAACTTCATATTCTTCAAACCATGCCATAATTGTAGGAATCCTAGAAAACATTAGAAGAAATGAAGAGACAAACAATTAGAAAAAAATGAGTTCAAGATCACTCACTCAGGAACATAAAAGGATACCTACCCACACCAGAAAGGCTTATATATGGTTATTTCTAAGTATCTTCAGGGGCTGCTGCACCAATGCTCAGCATCCTTAAATAAAGTGACTTGATACAGTGAAGTCTGTCAGCCCTCTATGTCCTGGATCCACAGCTGATTGAATCCTGGGATGTATAACTGCTTGACACTGAGGGCTGACTGTATATACGTTTTCATAAGCTCTTATTTCTTTTTTCCACAGAGCTCCCAGCCAGAGGAGGATGGCTGCACAAAACCACTCCACAGTGACAGAGTTCATTCTTGGAGGTTTAATAAATCAGAAAGAGCTCCAACTACCCTTCTTCTTCCTCTTCCTTGGGATCTACTCAGTCACCATGATAGGGAACCTGGGTGTGGTAACACTGATTTGTCTAAACACTCAGCTTCATACACCCATGTACTACTTTCTCAGCAGTCTGTCACTATTAGATCTCTGCTACTCCTCTGTCATTACCCCTGAGATGCTGGTGAACTTTGTGTCAGAGACGAACACCATCTCCTATGCAGGGTGCATGGCCCAGCTTTACTTGTTCATTGTGTTTGTCATTGCTGAGAGTTACATGCTGACAGTGATGGCCTATGACCGCTATGTTGCCATCTGCAGACCTCTGCTTTATAATGTCATCATGTCTCATGGAGTCTGCTCCCTCCTGGTGGCTGGGGTCTATACCATGGGGCTCATTGGCTCAACCATAGAAACTGGCCTCATGTTAAAACTATCCTATTGTGAGCACCTCATCAGCTACTACTTCTGTGATATTGTCCCACTCATGAAGCTCTCCTGCTCCAGCACCTATCATATTGAACTAACAACTTTCTGTTTGGCTGGATTTAACATCATAGTCACCAGCTTAACCATCTTTGTTTCCTATGCTTTTATTCTCTCCAGCATCCTCCGTATCCACTCCACAGAGGGAAGGTCCAAAGCCTTCAGTACATGCAGCTCCCATCTTGCAGCTGTGGGATTGTTTTATGGATCTACCACATTCTTGTACTTAAAACCCCCCACAGGCAGTTCCCTGGCCCAGGAGAATGTGGTCTCCCTGTTCTACACCACAGGGATACCCATGTTGAACCCCCTAATCTACAGCTTGAGAAATAAGGAAGTGAAGGCTGCCACGCAGAAAACACTAAGGAGAAAACTCTTTGGGTACAAATGTCATTATTCTTTTTCAGGTTGAAAACTGGTAGAGAAATATAGGGGAGAAGTCCTGTAAAAATTTACATACATATAATGGAAGAAAAACCACTTGTCAATATGATTTATTGAAAGTATTTGCTAATTTTTTCCTATTCCCTTTCTCCCTCTCACATCTCTCATGTCTTACTCTGCTTGAATCTTTCTGGTTTCAAGTGGTGTTTTGTTTTGTTTTGTTAAGGATCAGTTATTTGGTTGGTTGGTTTATTTATGCTTTGCCCTCTGGTAAACATGTATCTTGATTATAGTGTAAGTTTAGAACATCTAGCAATGCGTTCCATACTGTTCATGGGGTTCTCATGACAAGAATACTGGAGTGACTTGCCATTCCTTTCTCCAGTGGACCACGTTTTGTCAGAGAGCTATCCATTGATTTTTCCCTGACTAGCCCTTGAGAGTACACAGACAAATAGAGATGAATTCAGAAGTCATAAGAAATAGCAAATAGTTTCTTTTTCACCCAGATTTATCCCACTTTTCTCTTTTATTATACTTTTATTGTGTCCTTATACCTGCCACAATTATTGTTTTCCTAAAATGTCCTTCCCCTGAAATTTTATTTCCCCTCCTTTTCCTCTGTAGAGGCAAAACTTTGATAGACAGTCTTTTGCTGCAAAGCTTAATATGACAGTTAATACATAGACAAAGTAACCAAGTACCCTTGACCCATGTGTCTGATCTCCATTTCAGCCATGATTATTTAAATGGTTCCTTCATCCAGTTATTACTATCACCACCAGGATAATCACTGAATTATCACCATCACATCTCATATTCATGAATGCTAGGCCAACATCTAAGTGTTTGATGGAATTAGTTCATTTCTCAGATGAGGAAGCTTTAAGTAATCTCAGATAACATAGCTGCTAAACAATTAACACTGAGATTCACACTGATAGATCATCATCCCCCCTCTCGTGGCCAACAGTATCTCTGCATATCCTGCTATTCTTAGCATAATTATAAACTTCCAGTGTCTAACTTTTCCTTCCATTATCTTCCCACAGTTTCCAGACATCCAAGGAATATTAGACATCCTTATAGTCTTTTCTCCACACTAAATAACATTCTGCAATTTCCACCTATATGACTCAGTAAACCAGTTGACCTGGTACAAAATGTCTTACACCATTTGACTGAAACAGTGAGTTAGAGAATTAGTTGCTTTGCACTACAGATATTTGAGGACATTCTTTTCATTATCATTCATAATTTTATTAATAATATGAAGCTAATTATCAGTCCTTTGTTACTTTAATTATTTTAGATACAGTATTTCATAACTTGATGCAGAAAAATGAACAATTCTAAATTTCTTTTTTTTTTTTTTATTTTATTGGAGGCAAATTACCTTACATTAATATATTGGTTAGTTTTGCCATACATTGACATGAATCCGCCCCGGGTGTACATGTGCTCTCCCTCCCGAACCCCCCTCCCACCTCCCTCCTCCCCATATCCTCCCTCCATGTCATCCCCGTGCACCAGCCCCAAGCATCCTGTATCATGCGTCGAACCTGGACTGGTCACTTATGATAATATACATGCTACAATGCCGTTAAAGAATTTAATACAGGAAACTAAATGTTCAGATTTTTTTCTTGCTATTTTTAATAGGTTTTTTTTTAGAAAAGTCTTAAGTGCACAGCAGAAGTGAGCAGATGGCATGTATTTCCCATATATTCTCTGCCCACCACTCAAGCACACTCTCCTACATTGACAACATCCCCCATGCAAGTGGTACAGTTGTCACAATTCATGAACCTACACTGACACTTCATCATCACCCAATGTCCATAATACATATAGAGTCAGTATTGTCATTTTATAGGTTTGGACAAATGTATAATAACACATATCCATTATTTCCATGACCATTATAGTATTATACAGTGTAGTTTCACTATCCTAATACTCCTCTCTGCTCTACCTACCCAATATTTTCTCCCCCAGAACTCTGGCCACCACTGAACTCCCTACTGATCCATAGTTTAGCCCTTGCAAAACTGTGACAAAGTTGGTTTCTTTCACTTAGTAATATGGATTTAAGTTTTCTCTATGTCTTTTCATGCCTTAATAGTTCTTTTCTCTTTAGCACTGAATACTGTCTGGATTTATCACAGTTTATTCATCCATTTCTCACCTGAAGTCTATCTTGGTTATTTCCAAGTTGGGGCAATAATGAATACAGATGCTATAAACACCTCTGTGTGGGTTTCCTGTGGACATAGATTTCATCTTTTTTATAAATATACCAAGAACCATAGTTTCTGAATTGAGTATTATAACAGCATGTTTAGCTTTGTAAGAAATTGCCAAACTGTCTTCCAAAGTGGTTATTCAGTTCAGTTAAGTTGCTCATTCGTGTCTGATTCTTTGCGACCCCTGAACCTCAGCATGCCAGGCCTCCCTGTCCATCACCAACTCCTGGAGTTCACTCAAACTCATGTCCATCGAGTCAGTGATGCCATCCAGCCATCTCATTCTCTGTCGTCCCCTTCTCCTCCCGCCCTCAATCTTTCCCAGCATCAGAGTCTTTTCCAATGAGTCAGCTCTTCACATCAGGTGGCCAAAGTATTGGAGCTTCAGCTTCAACATCACTCCTTCCAATGAACACCCAGGACCGATCTCTTTTAGGATGGACTGGTTGGATCTCCTTGCAGTCCAAGGGACTCTCAAGAGTCTTCTCCAACACCACAGTTCAAAAACATCAATTCTTTGGCGCTCAGCTTTCTTCACAGTTAAACTCTCACATTCATACATGACCACTGGAAAAACCATAGCCTTGACTAGACAGACCTTTGTTGGCAAAATAATGTCTCTAATTTTTAATATAATGTCTAGGTTGGTCATAACTTTCCTTCCAAGGAGTAAGCATCTTTTAATTACATGACTGCAATCACCATCTGCAGTGATGCTGGAGCCAAAAAAATAAAGTCAGCCCCTGTTTTCACTGTTCCCCCATCTATTTGTCATGAAGTGAGGGGACCTGATGCCATGATCTTAGTTTTCTGAACGTTGAGCTTTAAGACAACTTTTTCACTCTCCTCTTTCATTTCATCAAGAGGCTGTTTAGTTCTTCTTCACTTTCCGCCATAAGGGTGGTGTCATCTGCATATCTGAGGTGATTGATATTTCTCCCGACAATCTTGATTCCAGCTTGTGCTTCCTCCAGCCCAGCATTTCTCATGAGGTACTCTGCATATAAGTTAAATAAGCAGGGTGACAATATACAGCCTTGACGTACTTTTCCTATTTGGAACCAGTCTGTTGTTCCATGTCCAGTTCTAACTGTTGCTTCCTGACCTGCATACAGATTTCTCAAGAGGCAGGTCAGATGGTCTGGTATGTCCATCTCTTTCAGAATTTTCCAGTTTATTGTGATCCACACAGTCAAAGGCTTTGGCATAGTCAATGAAGCAGAAATAGATGTTTTCCTGGAACTCTCTTATTTTTTCGGTGATTCAGCAGATGTTGGCAATTTGACCTCTGGTTCCTCTGCCTTTTCTAAAACCAGTTTGAACATCTGGAAGTTCACAGTTTATATATTGCTGAAGCCTGACTTGGAGAATTTTAAGCATTACTTTACTAAAGTGTGAAATGAGTATAATTGTGCAGTAGTTTGAGCATTCTTTGGCATTGCCTTTCTTTGGGATTGGAATGAAAACTGACCTTTTCCAGTCCCGTGGCCACTGTTGAGTTTTCCGAACTTGCTGGCATATTGAGTGCAGCACTTCCACAGCATCATCTTTCAGGATTTGAAATAGCTCAACTGGAATTCCATCACCTCCACTAGCTTTGTTCATAGTGATGCTTCCTAAGGCCCACTCGACTTCACATTCAAGGATGTCTGGCTCTAGGTGAGTGATCACACCATCGTGATTATCTGGGTCATGAAGATCTTTTTTGTACAGTTCTTCTGTGTATTCTTGCCACCTCTTCTTAATATCTTCTGCTTCTGTTAGGTCCCTACCATTTCTGTCCTGTATTGAGCCCATTTTTGCATGAAATGTTCCGTTGGTATCTCTAATTTTCTTGAAGAGATCTCTAGTCTTTCCCAATCTATTGTTTTCCTCTATTTCTTTGCACTGATTGCTGAAAAAGGCTTTCTTATCTCTCCCTGCTATTCTTTGGAACTCTGCATTCAAATGGGTATATCTTTCCTTTTCTCCTTTGCTTTTCTCTTCCCTTATATTCACAGCTATTTGTAAGGCCTCCTGAGACAGCCATTTTGCTTTTTTGTGTTTCTTTTTCTTGGGGATGATCTTGAGTCCTGTCTCCTGTACAAAGTCAGGAACCTCCATCCATAGTTCTTCAGGTTCTCTATCAGATCTAGTCCCTCAAATCTATTTCTGACTTCCTCTGTATAGTCATAAGGATTTGATTTAGGTCATACCAGAATGGTCTAGTGGTTTTCTCCACTTCTTCAATTTCAGTCTGAATTTGGCAGTAAGGAGTTCATGATCTGGGCCACAGTCAGCTCCCGGTCTTGTTTTTGCTGACTATATAGAGCTTCTCCATCTTTGGCTGCAAAGAATATAATCAATCTGATTTCGGTGTCGACCATCTGGTGATGTCCATGTGTAGAATGTTCTCTTGTGTTGTTGGAAGAGAGTGTGTGCTATGACCAATGTGTTCTCTTGCAGAACTCTATTAGCCTTTGCCCTGCTTCATTCTGTACTCCAAGGCCAAATTTGCCTGTTACTCTAGGTTATACCATTTTCCATTCCCACCAGCAATGAATAAGTGTTCCTGTTACTCTGCATTCTTGCCAGCACATGGTGTTTTCAGTGTTCTTGATTTTGGTCATTCTAATGGGTATGTAATGGTGTCTCATTATTGCTTTAATTTGCAGTTTACTGATGATGAGTGATATGGGGCATCATTTCATATACTTGTTTGCAACCTGTATATCTTCTTATTTTATTTCCTTTTTATGGAAGAATAATTGCTTTACAGAATTTTCTTGTTTTCTGTCAAACCTCAACATGAATCAACCATAGGTATACATATATCCCCTCCCTTTTGAACCTCCCTCCCGTCTCCCTCTCCCCCAATCCCTCTAGGTTTTTACAGAGCCCTTGTTTGAGTTTCCTGAGCCATACAGCAAATTCCCATTGGTTATCTATGGTGTTGGAGAAGACTCTTGAGAGTCCCTTGTACTGCAAGGAGATCCAACTAGTCCATTCTAAAGGATATCAATCCTGGGTGTTCATTGGAAGGACTGATGCTGAAGCTGAAACTCCAATACTTTGGCCACCTCATGAGACGAGTTGACTCACTGGAAAAGACTCTGATGCTGGGAAAGGTTGGGGGGCAGGAGGAGAAGGAGACGACAGAGGATGAGATGGCTGGATGGCATCACCGACTCTGTGGACATGAGTTTGAGTGAACTCCGGGAGTTGGTGATGGACAGGGAGGCCTGGCATGCTGTGATTCATGGGGTTGCAGAGAGTCGGACACGACTGAGTGACTGAACTGAACTGAACTGAACTGAATGTAACTTTCCTTTTTTTTTTTTTAGGTAATTAATTTATTTTTTATTGGAGGCAAATTATTTTACAATATTATATTGGTTGGTTTTGCCATACATTGATATGAATTTGCCCCGGGTTTACATAAGTTCCCCCTCCTGAACCCCCCTCCCACCTCCCTCCTCCCTTTATCCTCCCTCTGGGTCATCCCCGCATGCCAGCCCCGAGCATCCTATAACATGCACTGACCCTGAACTAGTGATTCGTTTCACATATGACAACATACGTGTTTCAATGCCATTCTCCCAAATCATCCCACCCTCACCCTCTCCCATAGAGTCCCAAAGACTGTTCTATACATCTGTGTCTCTTTTGCTGTCTCGTATACAGGGTTATCATTTGCATCTTTCTAAATTCCATATATATGTGTTAGTATACTGTATTGGCGTTTTTCTTTCTGGCTTACTTCACTCTGTATAATAGGCTCCAGTTTCATCCACCTCATTAGAACTGATTCAAATGTATTCTTTTTAATGGCTGAATAATACTCCATTGTGTATATGTACCAAAGCTTTCTTATCCATTCGTCTGCAGATGGACATCTAGGTTGCTTCCATGTCCTGACTATTATAAACAGTGCTGCAATGAACATTGGAGTACATGTGTCTCTTTCAATTCTGGTTTCCTCGGTGTGTATGCCCAGGAGTGTGATTGCTGGATCATATGGCAGTTCTATTTCCAGTTTTTTGAGTAATCTCCACACTGTTCTCCATAGTGGCTGTACTAGTTTGCATTCCCACCAACAGTGTAAGAGGGTTCCTTTCTCTCCACATCCTCTCCAGCATTTATTGCATGTAGACTTTTGGATAGCAGCCATTCTGACTGGTGTGAAATGGTATCTCATTGTGGTTTTGATCTGCATCTCTCTGATTATGACGGATGTTGAGCATTTTTTCATGTGTTTGTTAGCCATCTGTATGTTTTCTTTGGAGAAATGTCTGATTAGTTCTTTGGCTCATTTTTTGATTGGGTCATTTATTTTTCTGGAATTGAGCTGCAGGAGCTGCTTGTATAATTTGGAGATTAATCCTTTATCAGTTGCTTCATTTGCTATTATTTTCTCTCATTCTGAAGGCTGTATTTTCACCTTACTTATAGTTTCCTTTGCTGTGCAGAAGCTTTTGATTTTAATTAGGTCCCATTTGTTTATTTCTGCTTTTATTTCCAATATTCTGGGAGGTGGGTCATGGAGGATCCTGCTGTGATTTATGTCGGAGAGTGTTTTGCCTACGTTCTCCTCTAGGAGTTTTATAGTTTCTGGTCTTACATTTAGCTCTCTAATCCATTTTGAGTTTATTTTGGTGTATGGTGTTAGGAAGTGTTCTAGTTTCATTCTTTTACAAGTGGCTGACCAGTTTTCCCAGCACCACTTGTTAAAGAGACTGTCTTTTCTCCATTTTATATTCTTGCCTCCTTTGTCAAAGATGAGGTGTCCATAGATGCGTGGATTTATCTCTGGGCTTTCTATTTTGTTCCATTGATCTATATTTCTGTCTTTATGCCAGTACCATACTGTCTTGATGACTGTGGCTTTGTAGTAGAGCTTGAAGTCCGGCAGGTTAATTCCCCCAGTTCCATTTTTGTTCCTCAAGATTGCTTTGGCTATTCGAGGTTTTTTGTATTTCCATACAAATTGTGAGATTGTTTGTTCTAGTTCTGTGAAAAATATCTTTGGTAGCTTGATAGGGATTGCATTGAATGTATAAATTACTTTGGGTAGCATACTCATTTTTACAATATTTATTCTTCCAATCCATGAACATGGTATATTTCTCCATCTATTAGTGTCCTCTTTGATTGCTTTCAGTAGTGTTTTATAGTTTTCTATGTACAAGTCTTTTGTTTCCTTAGGTAGATATATTCCTAAGTATTTAATTCTTTTCATTGCAACAGTGAATGGAATAGTTTCCTTAATTTCTCTTTCTATTTTCTCATTATTAGTGTATAGGAATGCAAGGGATTTCTGTGTGTTGATTTTATATCCTGCAACGTTACTGTAATCATTGATTAGCTCTAGTAGTTTTCTGGTAGAGTCTCTAGGGTTTTCTGTGTAGAGGATCGTGTCATCAGCGAACAGTGAAAGTTTTACTTCTTCTTTTCCAATTTGGATTCCTTTTATGTCTTTTTCTGCTCTGATTGCTGTAGCCAAAACTTCCAGAACTATGTTGAATAGTAGTGGTGAGAGTGGGCACCCTTGTCTTGTTCCTGACTTTAGGGGAAATGCTTTTAGTTTTTCACCATTGAGGATAATGTTTGCTGTGGGTTTGTCATATATAGCTTTTATTATGTTGAGGTATGTCCCTTCTATTCCCACTTTCTGGAGGGTTTTTATCATAAATGGATGTTGAATTTTGTCGAAGGCTTTCTCTGCATCTATTGAGATAATCATATGATTTTTATTTTTCAGTTTGTTAATGTGGTGTATTACGCTGACTGATTTGCGGATATTGAAGAATCCTTGCATTCCTGGGATAAAGCCCACTTGGTCATGATGTATGATCTTCTTAATATGCTGTTGGATTCTGATTGCTAGAATTTTGTTAAGGATTTTTGCATCTATGTTCATCAGTGATATTGGCCTGTAGTTTTCTTTTTTTGTGGGATCTTTACCAGGTTTTGGGATTAGGGTGATGGTGGCCTCATAGAATGAGTTTGGAAGTTTCCCTTCCTCAGCAATTTTCTGGAAGAGTTTGAGTAGAATAGGTGTTAGCTCTTCTCTAAATTTTTGGTAGAATTCAGCTGTGAAGCCGTCTGGACCTGGGCTTTTGTTTGCTGGGAGATTTTTTATTTCAGTTTCAATTTCCGTGCTTGTGATGGGTCTGTTCAGATTTTTTATTTCTTCCTGGTTCAGTTTTGGAAAGTTGTACTTTTCTAGGAATTTGTCCATTTCTTCCAGGTTATTCATTTTATTGCCATATAATTCCTGATAGTATTCTCTAATAATCCTTTGTATTTCTGTGTTGTCAGTTGTGATCTCTCCATTTTCATTTCTAATTTTATTGATTTGGTTCTTCTCCCTTTGTTTCTTGATAAGTCTGGCTAGTGGTTTGTCAATTTTATTTACCTTCTCAAAGAACCAACTTTTGGCTTTGTTGATTTTTGCTATAGTCTCTTTTGTTTCTTTTGCATTTATCTTTTGCATTTAATTTTTACAATTTCTTTCCTTCTACTGACCCTGGGGTTCTTCATTTCTTCCTTTTCTAGTTGCTTTAGATGTAGAGTTAGGTTATTTAGTTGACTTTTTTCTTGTTTCTTGAGGTGTGCCTGTATTGCTATGAACTTCCCCCTTAGCACTGCTTTTACAGTGTCCCAGAGGTTTTGGGTTGTTGTGTTTTCATTTTCATTCATTTCTATGCATATTTTGATTTCTCTTTTGATTTCTTCTATGATTTGTTCGTTGTTCAGCAGCGTGTTGTTCAGCCTCCATATGTTGGCATGTTTAATAGTTTTTCTCCCATAATTGAGATCTAATTTTACTGCATTGTGGTCAGAAAAGATGCATGGAATGATTTCAACTTTTTTGAATTTACCAAGGCTAGATTTATGGCCCAGGATGTGATCTATCCTGGAAAAGGTTCCATGTGCACTTGAGAAAAAGGTGAAATTCATTGTTTTGGGGTGAAATGTCCTATAGATATCAATTAGGTCTAACTGGTCTATTGTATCATTTAAAGTTTGTGTTTCCTTGTTAATCTTCTGTTTAGTTGATCTATCCATAGATGTAAGTGGGGTATTAAAATCTCCCACTATTATTGCATTATTGTTAATTTCCCCTTTCATACTTGTTAGTAATTGTCTTACATATTGCGGTGCTCCTATGTTGGGTGCATAAATATTTATAATTGTTATATCTTCATCTTGGATTTATCCTTTGATCATTATGTAGTTTCCTTCTTTGTCTCTTTTCACAGCCTTTGTTTTAAGTCTATTTTATCTGATATGAGTATTGCTACTCCTGCTTTCTTTTGGTCTCTATTTGCATGGAATATCTTTTTCCAGCCCTTCACTTTCAGTCTGTACGTGTCCCTCGTTTTGAGGTGGGTCTCTTGCAGACAACATATATGGGGGTCTTGTTTTTGTATCCATTCAGCCAGCCTTTGTCTTTTGGTTGGGGCATTCAACCCATTTACGTTTAAGGTAATTATTGATAAGTACGATCCCGTAGCCATTTTCTTTATTGCTTTGGGTTTGAGTTGATACACCCTTTCTGTGTTTCCTGTCTAGAAAAGATCCTTTAGCATTTGTTGGAGAGCTGGTTTGGTAATGCTGAATTCTCTCAGCTTTTGCTTGTCTGTAAAGCTTTTGATTTCTCCTTCATATTTGAATGAGATCCTTGCTGGTACAGTAGTCTGGGCTGTAGGTTATTTTCTTTCATCACTTTAAGTATGTCTTGCCATTCCCTCCTGGCCTGAAGAGTTTCTGTTGAAAGATCAGCTGTTATCCTTATGGGAATCCCCTTGTGTGTTATTTGCTGTTTTTCCCTTGCTGCTTTTAATATTTGTTCTTTGTGTTTGATCTTTGTTAATTTGATTAATATGTGTCTAGGAGTATTTCGCCTTGGGTTTATCCTGTTGGGGACTCTCTGGGTTTCTTGGACTTGGGTGATTATTTCTTTCCCTATTTTAGGGAAGTTTTCAACTATTATCTCCTCAAGTATTCTTTCATGGTCTTTCTTTTTGTCTTCTTCTTCTGGGATTCCTATGATTCGAATGTTGGAGTGTTTAACATTGTCCCAGAGGTCTCTAATATTGTTCTCATTTCTTTTAATTTGTTTTTCTTTTTTCCTCTCTGTTTCATTTATTTCTACAATTCTATCTTCTAGCTCTCTTATCCTGTCTTCTGCCTCTGTTATTCTACTGTTTGTTCCCTCCAGAGTGTTTCTGATCTCATCTATTGTATTATTCATTGTATATTGACTCTTTTTTATTTCCTCTAAGTCCTTATTAAACCTTTCTTCCATCTTCTCAATCCTTTTCTCCAGGTTATTTATCTGTAACTCCATTTTGCTTTCAAGATTTTGAATCATTTTCACCACCAAAATTCGAAATTCTTTTTCATGTAGATTCCCTATATCTTTCTCTTTTGTTTGTGTTGGTGGGCATTTATCTTGTTCCTTTACTTGCTGGGTATTTCTCTGCTTCTTCATCTTGCTTATAATGCTTTGCTTGGTGGCCTTTCCCTCTTCTGGTCGTTTGTGGAGTTCTCTTTATTATGTAGTTTCCTTGCTGTGTGTGGGGTTGGACAGGTGACTTGTCAAGGTTCCCTGGTTATGGAATCCTGTGTCGGTGTTCTGGTGGGTGGAGCTGGATTTCTTCTCTCTGGAGTGCAATGAAGTGTCCAGTAATGAGTTATGAGATGTCAGTGGGTTTGGAGTGACTTTGGGCAGCCTGTATATTGAAGCTCAGGGCTAGTTTCCTGTGTTACTGGAGAATTTGCGTGGTATGTCTTGCTCTGGAACTTGTTGACCCTTGGGTTTAGCGTTGGTATGGAGACGTTTGATGAGCTCCTATCGATTAATGTTCCCTGGAGTCAAGACTTCTCTGGTGTTCTCAGGATTCGGGCTTAAGCCTCTTGCCTCTGGTTTTTGGTCTTATTCTTGGAGTAGTCTCTAGACGTCTCTATCTGTCATTTCCAAGGTGGTTCCCTCTGTTTTAGCTTCTGTCTGCTGGTCTCTTCAGTGTCTAATTTCCGCCCTGATACTAGGGGGTGGGTGGACACTTTTTAAGGCTCAGTTGTTCAGTCCTGTTCTGGGAGGGGAGGAACGCTGCAGTCGAATATCTCTGGCGTCTGTGGGGAGTGCTCGCAGCGTCTTGGCCACATTGGGTTTGCCCTCACTCACAGCACGTATGCTGTCCCAGTCTATACTGCACAGGCTCTAGGTTGCTCTGCCGGGAGCTGTCCGAGGCCGGCACCGGGTTGTATGCACTTCCCAGGTCTGAGCGGCTCAAGTTCAGGTTCTCAGGTACTCCACAAAGGCGCAGACTTGGTTGGGCCTGCGTTTTGTGCCTTCCCCGGTCCGAGCAGCTCAGGGGACCAGGTGTTTGGCGAGCACGGTCTCTGCGACTTATCGCCTCCCCAGTCCCCGCCACTCAGTTTTCTGGGTGTACAACCGGTGCACCTTCTCAGGGGGATATCGACCGGCCCGAGCCCAAGAAGTCCTGATTAGCAACAAGCCTGTCTGCAGTTTGTATCGAATGCCTTTCTGGGGCCGCGGTTGCCCGCTCCGGCTCTGGCTGCGCTCCCTGCCTGTCTCGGCGGGGGATGGGGGATGGGCCGACCGCAGCCGGCTCGCTCTGCTCAGTCCTTTATTCTGTGAGCGGGACTGGCTGAGTCATAGGTTAGAGCTTTCCGCCTTTTCGTGGGGAAGCTATCCCACAGTCTGCTTTGCTCTCCCCAGTTCTCTCAAATTGTTCTTGCGGCATTCAAGCCCAGTCCTCTCTCTAAGCAGATCAGCCGGCTCCTCCCTGCCCAGCCCCCGCTTGCTAATGGCGTATGCAGGCGTCTGCGCTGCTTCTCCGCTGGGAGTTACCGTTTGGTGGGTAATCTGTGGGTTTTAAAAAAATCTTAAAAAAAAAAAGAGGGTTTTGTGGCCCTCTGAGCTTCCAAGTCTCGCCACAGATTCGCCAGTGAGAATGTTTCCTGGTGTTTGGAAACTTCTCTCTTTTTAAAGCCTCCCTTCCCGGGACGGAGCTCCATCCTTACTTCTTTTGTCTCGCTTTTTATCTTTTATGTTTTTTCCTACCTCCTTTCGAAGACAATGGGCTGTTTTTCTGGGTGCCTGACGTCCTCTGCCAGCATTCAGAAGTTGTTTTGTGGACTTTACTCGCGTTCAAATGTTCTTTTGATGAATTTGTGAGGGAGAGAGTGGTCTCGCCATCCTATTCCTCCACCATCTTGTTCCTTTTTTCCATACTGTGAATGTAACTTTCCATGTTACTCTTTCCATCCATCTCACCCTCTGCTCCCCTCTCCCCATGTCCATAAGTCTATTCTCTCTGTCTCTTTCTCTATTGTACCCTGTAAATACATTCTCCGTACCATTTTCTAAATTCTGTATATATGTATTAGAAGTCTTTCTGACTTACTTCACTCTGTATAATAGGTTTTAGGTTCATCCACTTCACTAGAACAGACTCAAAGATGTTCCTTTTTTGACTGAGTAATATTCCATTGTGTATATGTACAACTTCTTTATCCATTCATCTGTCGATGGACATCTATATTGCTTCCATGTTCTAGCTATTGTAAATAGTGCTGCAATGAACAATGGGATACATGTGTCTTTTTCAATTTTGGTTTCCTCAGGGTATATGCCTAGGAGTGTTATTGCTTGGTCATATGGTGGTTTTGTTCCTAGTTTTTTAAAGAATATCATCTTCCATAGTGGATTCTTGTCGGAGAACCTCTCTCCCTGACAGAGAAGCCTTGCAGACCACAGTCTACAGGGTTGCAAAGAGTCAGACATGACCAAAGCAACCCTGCATGCATAGACACAAGACTTTTTTGCCTGTGACAGCTCTGCCCCAGTGAAAGTTGAGTGTGAACGTGGCACAGCTGCTTGGCTTTCAGGGGCCCTAGTGACGCCAAGTGTGCAGGGACAGAGTGCCTGCCCTGCAGGGGTTATGGCCCTATTAGGGTCTTTTAGAGCCTCTTGTAGCTGGAAATCAGAAGGCCTCTTTGGCTAGTCTTTCTCTGTAGTTCCACCCTCATGCACTTAAAGGGTTCCCTTCCCTGGGATCTTTCTCTGTTGTTTGGCATGTCAGACACATACAGGGGACCCCCTAACTGGGGTCCTACTCTGTAGATCGGTGCATCAGGCACTTAAAGGAGCACCCTGGGTGGGGTCCTACTCTGAAGTTCAGTGCCTCAGGCATTTGATGGGCAAGTCTCTCTATTGTTCAGTTGCCAATGCTGGCGTGTGGGGGAAGAGAGGCTATGGTGATGGCTCCACCCCTTACATGTGACTCAGCAATATTGCCTTGCTTCCATAACTGCCTGGCTTTCCTCCACAGGCATTTCCCACCACAATTTCCTCCCTCACATCCCATCAATTCGTCTCTCTGCAGTCAACAGCACCTCTCGCCCTGGGATTGCTCCACACGCCCTAAACTCCAGATCCCAGCCGCTGCACCTTCCAGAGGACCAGCGTGCCTGTCCAGGGTGTGTATGGCTGCATCAAGGACTGTCTGATTCTCATTCCGTTTAGGCTGCAACAGATCAGCTGTTTCACTCTCAGCCTTAAATGTTTCTCCTCTGACTCGGACAATGGCCCCAATGTGGGGATTGGACCCCTGCTTCAGTTCCCCCACCCACTGAGGGCAGGTCCAGTCTTACTAACACTCCTGTCTTTCATCCTACTGAGTTTTGCATGGTTCTATATATTCTTTCCACTGGTCAGGTACTCCTGTCTGCTGTCAAACGGTGTTCTGCATGCACTTCTGTGTCTGAAGGTGTATTCCTGATATGTCCATGGAGAGAGATGTACTCCATGTCCAGCTACTCCTCCACCATCTTGATCTCCTTCTGTATTTCTTTGATGATATATCTTCCAAGGTCTGAGAGATGAGCATTGCCATGGTTCCAGGGAATGGCAGGATGGACAGGTAGAACACAAGAGTATTTTTAGGACAGTGAAACAACTTTGTGTGTCACTATAAATGTTCATATGTATATATATCACTATACATTTGTCAAAATGGACAATACCAAGAGTGCCCTGATGTAATCTATGGACTTGGGTGACAATGATGTATCAGTGTGGGTTCATAAATTATAACAAATGTGCAACTCTGATGGAGGATGCTGATAATGGGAGAGGCTATGCATATGAGGAGGCAAGAGATATGTGGGCAATCTCTGTACGTTCAGTTCAATTTTGCTTTGAGCCAAAAACTGCTGCAAAGAAAACTAATGTCTTTTTTGAAAATGGTTTTTTTATTCACAATTTCCAAGAGAAGAAAGCGTGCCATACCATGAGAGCTAAACACAGAAGCACAGGATTTGTCAGGAAGCAAAAAGAGAGGAGGTAACTGGACAAGAGACTTTATTGTGGTTTCCACATGGAATAATGAACAGGGCAGACTAAGCAGGTTTAGGATTGGCTAGTTTGAATGATTTCGACTGGTTCTGGAACACAAGGGCTGTCCCAGTTGTCTAGAAACTGAATTTGGCTTAACTAGGGCAGATGGATAGTGGTCCAGAGTTTGAGAGCACAATAAACAGGGTTGTTGGGTGTATGGGTCCAGCAGTGGTTGGTTTGCGTTTGAAGTTACACTCATAAATGAAGGAATTCATCACAACTAAGCCTGCTTCATCGGAGAAAGCAATGGCAAGCCACTCCAGTACTATTGCCTAGAAAATCCCATGGATGGAGGAGCCTGGTAGGCTGCAGTCCGTGGGGTCGCTGGGGGTTGGACACGACTGAGCGACTTCACTTTCCCTTTTCACTTTCACACATTGGAGAAGGAAATGGCAACCCACTCCAGTGTTCTTGCCTGGAGAATCCCAGGGACGGGGGAGCCTGGTGGGCTTCCGTCTATGGGGTCGCACAGAGTCGGACACGACTGAAGTGACTTAGCAGTAGCAAGCCTGATTCATAAGAAATGCTAAAAAGCGTTCTTCAAGCTGATGTTCAGTTCAGGTCAGTCGCTCAGTCATGTCCAACTCTTTGCAACCCCATGAACCCAGCTGATGAAAATGCACTAATTAATAACATGAAAATGTTTGAAAATACACAAGGTAATTGTAAATGTAAGTATATAATCAAACTCGGAATACTATTATGATATGGTGGTATCCAAGCCACTAAATTCTAGTATAAAGGTTAAAGGACAAAATTTTTAAAATAGCTTTAGCCACAATATTGTGTTAATGGATTATTGTTGTTCTGTCTGTAAGTATTGTCTGACTCTTTACAACCCAATGGACTGCAACGTGCCAGGTTTCCCTGTCCTTAATTATCTCCCTGAGTTTGTTCAAGTTCATGTCCATTGAGTCAATGATGCTAATAACCATCTCATCCTCTGTCACTCCTTTCTCCTTTCGCCTTCAATCTTTCCCAGCATCAGGGTCTTTTCCATTGAGTCAGCTCTTCGCGTCAGGTGGCCAAAGTATTGGAGTTTCAGCTTCAGCATTAATCCTTCCAACGAATATTCAGGGTTGATTTCCTTTAGGATTCATTGGTTTGATCTCCTTGCAGCCAAAGGGATTCTCAAGAGTCTCCTCCAGCACCACAGTTTGAAAGCATCAGTTCTTCAGCACTCTGCCTTCTTTATGGTCCAACTCTCACAAGCATACATGACTACTGGGAAAACCATAGCTTTGATCATATGGACCTTTGTCAGCAAGTTGATGTCTCTGCTTTTTAATATGTTGTCTAGGTTTGTCATAGCTTTCCTTCCAAGAAGCAAGCATCTTTCAATTTCATGTTACTGATGTACAATATGCTAATGGATGTACAATATGAAAAGAACTAAGCTGTAACAGCAGGGGAGAGAGTGAAAGGGTAAAGTTTTTCTACACAATTGAACTTAAGTTGCTGTCAGCATAAAATAGACTGTTATTATCTATAAAACGTTTTATGCATGCCTCATGTAACCGAAAGCAAAAAACCTAAGAGATATACAAAAGAGAAAGAGAAGGAGCCAAAGTACACCAATATGGAAAATCATTCAAAATGGAAAGCAGCCAGAGAGGAGAAAAGGTACAAAAGAGCTACAAAATAGCCAGAAAACAATAAGATACCATTAGTAAGTTGTTACCTATCAACTATTACTCTTAATGTAAATGAATTAAATTCCCCTATCAAAAGGCATAGAGTAACTGGATGGATTAAAAAAAAACTCAACTCTATGATTACTATAAGAGACATGTTCACTGACACACATGGAGTCAAAGTGAAAGGAAGGGAAAGCATACTTTATGCAAGTGAAAAACAAAAGAGCAATGTTGCTGCTGCTAAGTCGCTTCAGTCATGTCCGACTCTGTGCGACACCAGAGACGGCAGTCCACCAGGCTCCCCCATCCCTGGGATTCTTCAGGCAAGAACACTGGAGTGGGTTGCCATTTCCTTCTCCAATGCATGAAAGGGAAAAGGGAAAGTGAAGTCGTTCAGTCGTGTCCGACTCTCAGCGACCCCATGGACTGTAGCCCACCAGGCTCCTCCGTCCACGGGATTTTCCAGGCAAGAGTACTAGAGTGGGGTGCCATTGCGCTATACTTATATCTGACGAAGTAGACATCAAATTTAAAATGATCACAAGGGACAGAAAATTGTCATTATATAATGACAAGGGGATAATTCATCAAGGGAATATAATAACCATAAATTATATGCACTAAATATCCAAGCATCTAAATATATTAATCAGATACTAACAGAAGCAGAAGATATTAAGAAGAGGTGGCAAGAATACACAGAAGAATTGTACAAAAAAGATCTTCATGACCAAGATAGTCACGATAACATGATCACTGACCTAGAGCCAGACATCTTGGAATGTGAAGTCAAGTGGGCCTTGGAAAGCATCACTACGAACAAAGCTAGTGGAGGTGATGGAATTCCAGTTGAGCTATTTCAAATCCTGAAAGATGATGCTGTGAAAGTGCTGCACTCAATATGCCAGCAAATTTGGAAAACTCAGCAGTGGCCACAGGACTGGAAAATGTCAGTCTTCATTCCAATCCCAAAGAAAGGCAATGACAAAGAATGTTCAAACTACCACACAATTGCACTCATCTCACACGCTAGTAAAGTAATGCTCAAAATTCTCCAAGCCAGGCCTCAGCAATATGTGAACTGTGAACTCCCAGATGTTCAAGCAGGTTTTAGAAAAGGCAGAGGCACCAGAGATCAAATTGCCAACATCCGCTGGATCATGGAGAAAGCAAGAGAGTTCCAGAAAAACATCTATTTCTGCTTCATTGACTATGACAAAGCCTTTGACTGTGTGGATCACAATAAACTGTGGAACATTCTGAAAGAGATGGGAATCCCAGACCACCTGACCTGCCTCTTGAGAAACCTGTATGCAGGTCAGGAAGCAACAGTCAGAATTGTACATGGAACAACAGACTGGTTCCAAATAGGAAAAGGAGTACGTCAAGGCTGTATATTATCACCTTGCTTATTTAACTTATATGCAGAGTACATCATGAGGAACGCTGGGCTGGAAGAAGCACAAGCTGGAATCAAGATTGTCGGGAGAAATATCAATAACCTCAGATATGCAGATGACACCATCCTTATGGCAGAAAGTGAAGAGGAACTCAAAAGCCTCTTGATGAAAGTGAAAGAGGAGAGTGAAAAGGTTGGCTTGAAGCTCAACATTCAGAAAACAAAGATCCTGGCATCTGGTCCCATCACTTCATGGGAAATAGATGGAAAAACAGTGGAAACAGTGTCAGACTTTATTTTTAGGGGCTCCAAAATCACTGCAGCTGCTGATTGCAGCCATGAAATTAAAAGATGCTTACTCCTTGGAAGGAAAGTTATGACCAACTTAGGTGGCATATTAAAAAGCAGAGACATTACTTTGCCAACAAAGGTCCATCTAGTCAAGGCTATGGTTTTTCCCATGGTCATGTATGGATGTGAGAGTTGGACTGTGAAGAAAGCTGATCACCGAAGAATTGATGCTTTTGAACTGTGGTGTTGGAGAAGACTCTTGAGAGTCCCTTGGACTGCAAGGAGATCCAACCAGTCCACTCTAAAGGAGATCAATCCTGGGTGTTCATTGGAAGGACTGATGCTAAAGCTGAAATTCCAATACTTTGGCCACCTCATGCGACGAGTTGACTCACTGGAAAAGACTCTGATGCTGGGAAAGGTTGGGGGCGGGAGGAGAAGGGGACGACAGAGAATGAGATGGCTGGATGGCATCACCGACTCTGTGGACATGAGTTTGAGTGAACTCCGGGAGTTGGTAATGGACAGGGAGGCGTGGCGTGCTGTGATTCATGGGGTCGTGGAGAGTCGGACACAACTGAGCGACTGAACTGAACTGAACTGAACTGAATAGATCTGAAGGGAGACACAACAATACAAAAAAAATACATGGTTATGACACTCCACTGCCAATAATGGATAGATCACCCAGACAAAAAAGTACAAAGGAAATGTCAAACTTGAACTATGCTTTAGACTAAATTGTCCTAACAGACATCTACAGAATATACCATCCCACAGCAGTGGAATACTTGTCAAATGCACACAGAACTTTTTCTAGGGTATATCACATGATAGTTCATAAAGAAGCCCTAGGAAATTTTAAAAGACTGAAATTATACAAAGCATCCTTTTTATCCACATTTGTATGAAACTAGAAATCAGTAACATGAGGAAAGTCAGGAAATTCACAAATATGTGAAAATTAAACAGCATACTCCTGAAATACCAGTGGGTCAAAGAATATTTTTTTTTTTAATCTTGAGATAAACTGAATGGAAATACAAAATACCAAATCTTATGGGCTACAACAAAAGCTGTTCTAAGAGTGAAATTTTTCCTGTTAATTTTTACTGAAGTATACTTGATTTACAATGTTATGTTAGTTTCTGGTGTACAACAAAGTAGTTCAGACAGATGTATAGATAAATATGGATTGTGTGTGTCCTCAGTAGCTTTAGTCTTGTCTGGGTCTTTGCGAACCTGTGGACTGTAGACTGCCAGGCTCCTCTGTGCATAGGATTCTCCAAGTAAGAATACCAGTGTGGGTTGCCATTTCCTTCTCCAGGGGATCTTCCCAACCCAGGGATTAAACCCAAATCTCCTGTGTCTCCTGCACTGCAGGTGGATTCTTTACCGCTGAGTCACTGGGAAAGCCATAAACGTGGCTTTCTCAGATTCATCTTGATCATGTCTTATTACAGTATACTGAATGTAGTTCCCTGTGCTATATAGTAGGACCTTCTGATTTGTCTATTTAAATATAGGAGTTTATGTGTGCTAATCCCAAACTCTTAATCTATCCCTCCCCTCTTACCCCTTGGTAACCATAAGCTTGTTTCTATGTCTGTGAGTCTCTACCCTTTTGTAAGTGAATTTATTTGTATTATATTTAAGATTCCACATATAATTGATATCATATGATATTTATCTTTCAATTTGACTTGCTTCACTTGTAAAATAATCTCTAGGTCCATCCATGTTGCTGCAAATGGCATTGTATCATTCTTTGTAATGGCTGAAAAACATTCCATTGTCTCTCCTGAGGAAACAATCAGAAATCTAGGCAAAATTTTAACACAAACTAATAATTATAGCATTATTTATAATCATAAAACATTGGAGAACCTGACACAATTTTAATTTTTAACAATAGAAGAAAGATTTTTAATGACATATTTACATGATGAAACCCGTGAAAAAGTATGATTCAAAAATATTTATTGATAAGTAAATGTTCCCATTATAATGAGAAATCCAACAATATTTTATAACATGACATACAGATCATGATCACACTGGAAGAAAATGTTATACTCCAGGTAAGATCCTCATTTCCTGATCTCCGAATGGTGGAGTGTATCAGTTAGCTGTTGCTATATAAGAGTCTCACAAAATCTCATTGGTGTACAGCAATGAATATTTGTTGCTCACATGTCTACAAGATTGTTGTGGTGCATCTTGTCTGGTGCATATGCCTATATGTATATATGTTTGTTATATATATAAATGTACAAAGATATATGTTTGAATATAGACATATTCATAAGGAATAGCAACAAACGTTGCTTCTAAGGAGAATTCAGGGATGGAATAACTAGAGAGGAAGCAGACATATCGTCACTGCATAACCTCCACTTGTGTTGTTTAATTGTTTACCATGTGCAAGAGCAACTTGGTCAAAATGTTTTTATTGTATTTTAATAATATTTAATATCAGAAATAGCAACCCACTTCAGGATTCTTGACTGGAAAACTTTATGGACAGAGGAGCCTGGCAGGCTACAGTCCAGGGAGTTGCAAAGAGTCAGATGCAACTGAACAACTAAGCATACACACAAAATATAACTTTAAAATGAAAATTAGAAAAGAGTCAATTTTTTTCATGAATAAGGAAGTTCTTGAAAGGTGAAGTGATATGCTACAGGTCATGCAAAAAGCAAAGGAAGTGATGATAACTAGATGAAAAAGTTCCAGCAGGAAAGGAACTAAGGTTTATTAACTGCCTGGCATTTAATTCTCTGAAAACCTCTCAAAGTCAAGACCATTATCTCACTTTTAAAAACAGAGAAATTAATATTTAAAGACATTAAGTAATTTTCTCAAAGTCACATAACTATCAACTGAGCTTACCAGATTAATACAAAACCAACTCCATTACAAGGCTCTCAAATTGATGCTTCCTCTGGTACCCCACTCCAGTACTCTTGCCTGGAAAATCCCATGGACGGAGGAGCCTGGTAGGCTGCAGTCCATGGGGTCGCTACGAGTCGGACACGACTGAGCGACTTCACTTTCACGTTCCACTTTCTTGCATTGGAGAGGGAAATGGCAACCCAATCCAGTGTTCTTGCCTGGAGAATCCCAGGGACGGGGGAGCCTGGTGGGCTGCCGTCTATGGGGTCGCACAGAGTCGGACACGACTGAAGTGACTTAGCAGCAGCAGCTGGTACCTTTTGAAAGGGTCTTAGTCACCTCATTCACCAGGCACACAAACCACACATTCATAAGGTCTCCTGAATTCAATTCTCATTCCCTGTTGCATATTGAGTAAAGCAAAACCTTCCCCCAGCAACTCTCAGTTTTATAACCTTGATCTAAATGGCAAACTAACCACACATTCAAAGTTCCCTTTTTCCCAAAGGAAGTGAACCTTCCCAAAGAAAAGTTCATATGACAAAATGCCTCTTCAGCATTTAACATGTTAATACTTTTCCAAAGAACTTTCCTTTATTACTAATTAATCATTGAGACCCAAGGTGTTCTGATGTATTCTATACCACTTTACCCAGTGTTTTAGGTGTGTAAAACAGTTGAAGTGAATTATCTCTTTCCCATACATGACTGCATGAGAAGATCCATGCAATCTGTAGTGCCTTAAAATCCTGTGGAAATGACCTCTTCTAATAATCAGCTGCTTAGTACTTCCATGATAACTAACTAAATCCCGAAATTATTTACTCCTCTTTTACAACTTACAGACTCTAAGTAGTCTATCCCGAGCCACAGACTTTTCCATCAGAGCTAAGTACCCAAACTAACCCTTAAATAACTCTAAATTCTGACTCTCTTAGTCTTGAAATAATGTAGGAAATATTCCAATCAAGCATTTTTATAACCCTTAAACTAACAGAAGTTCTAATTCACTAGCCTGGGTCCCTCAGCTTCTGCCTGCTATAACCATAAGAGTTACCATGCTTCACCTGCTATCTTGGACCTACACACTTGATACCCACACACTACATTTTTAACACAATTCTGTTGTCATTTGGCCAGGATCAAGTTTAGCAAACATTTGTCTCCTACTCTTGTGAAGAAACGTAATATTCAAAACTTATATACTGAGAATTTATATTAAATAACTGTAACTACAGTCAGATTTTAATATACTGATATATCATACTTTCAAAATGAAATCCGCAAGGGCAACAAGGAAATGGCGCAAGAACACAGGGCACAGAGGAAAACAAAGTAGATTGAAATTCAAGGTCTGGATTCCAGTCCCAGCTGTGGCACCAGTTCTGTGGCCCTGGAAAACATACGTAATATTTCTAAGTCTCCAAGTCTGTTCAATGAGGAGACTAGATTAAATGGCTTATAAGACCCATTCAAGATTAAATGATCTATGATTGTAGAACATATGCATAAAATAATATTAGCATATTCAGGGTGGGTCAAGGGACAGGGGAAACAGATCTGAACCAAACACTAGAATACTGGAGCGGGCATTATCAGAGAAATGCAAATCAAAACCACAATGAGGTACCATCTCATACCAGTCAGAATGGATGCTATCAGAAAGTCTACAAACAATAAATGCTGGAGAGGTGTGGAGAAAAGGGAACCCTCTTAAACTGTTGCTGGGAAAGACACTATGGAAAACAATGTGGAGATTCCTTAAAAAACTGGAAATAGAACTGCCATATGACCCAGCAATCCCACTGCTGTACATACACACCAAGGAAATCAGAATTGAAAGAGACACATGTACCCCAATGCTCATCACAGCACTGTTTATAATAGCCAGGACATGGAAACAACCTAGATATCCATCAGCAGATGAATGGATAAGAAAGCTGCGGTACATAAACACAATGGAGTATTATTCAGCCATTAAAAAAACTCATTTGAGTCAGTTCTAATGAGGTGGATGAAATTGGAACTTATTATACAGAGTGAAGTAAGTCAGAAAGAAAAACACCAGTACAATATATTAATGCATATATGTGGAATTTAGAAAGATGGTAACAATGACCCTATATGTGAGACAGAAAAAAAGAGACAAAGATATAAAGAACATACTTTTAGACTCTGGGAGAAGGTGTTCAAGTGCAGTTCAATCGCTCGGTTGTGACCGACTCTTTGCGACCCCATGAATCACAGCACGCCAGGCCTCCCTGTCCATCACCAACTCCTGGAGTTCACTCAAACTCATGTCCATTGAGTTGGTGATGCCATCCAGCCATCTCATTCTCTGTCGTCCCCTTCTCTTCCCACCCCCAATCCTTCTCAGCATCAGAGTCTTTTCCAGTGAGTCAACTCTTCGCATGAGGTGGAGGGTGGGATGATTTGAGAAAATAGCATGAATACATGTATATTACTGTATGTGAAATAGATGACCAGTCCAAGTTCGATGCATGAAACATGGCACTCAAAGTTGGTGTACTGGGATAACCCAGAGGGATGGGATGGGGAGGAAGGTGAGAGGGGGGATCAAAATGGGGGGACACATGTACACCCATGGCTGATTCATGTCAATGTATGTCAAACACCACCACAATATTGTAAAGTAATTAGCCTGCAATTGAAATAAATAGATTAATTTTTAAAAAAAGAATACTGAAGTGGGTTGCCATGCCCTCCTCCAGGGGATCTAATGCAATTCTTATGTCTCCTGCATTGGCAGGTGTGTTCTTTATCACTAGTGCCACCTGGGAAGCCCAAAGTGAAAGTGAAAGTGTTAGTTGCACATCCAGACACAAAGACTTAAAATTTTCTGTACAAGAGAGGGAAAAAAACAAAACTTACACCCTTCATTGAAAACACACACAAGCTAATAAACAAAACATTTTATCTACTTCTTCAAATACTACTCCTTTCTCAAGAAATTGTTTTTTCCCAAGGTTTTCCTCAGGGCAGCTTTGACATCCTTGTTCCTCAAACTGTAGATCAGTGGGTTTAACATGGGCACCACAATGGTATAGAACAGGCAGGACACTTTCCCTTGGTCAAGGGGCAAAACAGAAGGTGGTTTGAGATACACAAAAGCCCCGGAACCAAAGAAAAGGAAAACCACAGTTATGTGGGAGCTGCATGTACCGAAAGCTTTGGACCTGCCCTCAGTGGAGTGAATGCGGAGAATGCTGGAGAGGATCAGAGCATAAGAGATGGAGATGGTGACAATGACCATTCCAATAACAGTAGTCACAACTGTGAAGACCACCAGTTCGTGCACAAAGGACCGGTTGCAAGCTAGTTCAAGGAGAGGCGGGATGTCACACATGAAATGATTGATAAGATTGTCAGCACAGAAGATCAGACTTGCTATGCTTCCTGTGTGGGCCATGGCCCCTGAAATCCCCATCACATACACACCCAACAAAAGGAGTAAACAGACCTTAGGAGACATGGTGACTGTGTATACCAGTGGCTTACAGATGGCAACGTAGCGGTCATATGCCATCGCTGACAGCACGAAGGACTCAAAGATGACAAAGAAGCAGAAGAAAAACAGTTGAGTCAAACACCCTGCATGCAAGATGGTGTTCTTCTTTGAGACAAAACTCATCAGCATCTTGGGAGTGATGGTAGTGGAGTAACACAAGTCTATTAAGGAGAGGTTGAAGAGGAAGAAGTACATGGGGGTGTGCAGGCGAGAGTTCAACCCAATCAGCATTATCAAGCCCAGGTTCCCCACTACAGTGACCATGTAGAAACCTAGAAACAGGAGGAAGAGGGGGATCTGCAGTCCTGGCTGGTCTGTTAAGCCTGCGAGAATGAATTCTGTCACCGAAGAGTTCTCAGCTGCCATTCTCCCCTGGGGACAAGGTGGTCCATGGGGAAAAGAAAACAGAACCATTTTGAGAGAAACACCACTACCACCCTCACAGTACCCACCTCCCATTCTTGAGAACGAAATCCACCAAGACATTTGAGCTTTAGTGTGGAAGGAAGGTTTTTACTGTCTGCTATGGATCTACTTTAATAGCTAAGTGACTTGAACTTCCAGAGAACAATAAAGAGGCTAGACTTTGCCTCCAGAGTGACTGCTGGCACTTCTAGAAGAAGCAGAAACTTATTCATATTCCAGTTCATTCAAAAATAAGAGATATCTTTTAGATCTTTAAGTCAGTCCATTTTCTGTGTCCTTTCTCTCCTACTTCTGTTTAACACTGGGGACTTTCCCTTCACTGGCAAAAGACACTGTGATTTCTCAGAGTTCCCATCTCTGGGTCAGTGTTGACAAATGAAGAAGGAGATCTCATGTTTTTCCAGGATCTCCTGTCTCCAGTGACTTTAGGTTTAATGATAATTGTTTCAAGCTAGCACTTATTTAAGTGGCTACTATGTGAGGCTGTGTACTAAGAGCTATGTGATAATACTATTATCCACATTTTGCAGATGAGAAAGCTGAGTTAAGTAACTCACCCAAATCTCAGCCCTAAAACTACTGAGTAGCTGCCAGAAGGTGAAGTTGAGCAGTCTGACTCTCACAGTTTGCACTGGTAACCACTGTGTTACATGACTGACCAGGGCCAAGCACATACTCACCTTCCTTTAGTTTAGAGCTGTAATGCCATACTCCACCGTCTCTTGTCCACAATTGTCCTGGGAAAGAAAATGACCATAGCGAATTGAAGATGGCTGCTTTGAGCTCAGAACTCTCTCCTCCCAGTCTGGTCCTAAGAATCACAATCTCTGATTTATCTTGTATCTCATTCTGCTTTGAAAAGCATGTTTCCGATTATTGGTTTGCTCAAAACCCCTCCAGCTACAAGGAAGGAGACAGTGCCTTTTCCTGACTAGTGGATAACAGGAGAATAGGAAGTTTTATTAGGATTGTGGATCTCAATAACTTGATTATTCAGAGACTCCCTCAAGACCATTTCCTGAGAGATTACTTTCCCAGGGATAGAAATGTTTGTTTATACCCTTGATATTACTTGCTTTGATTTTTAGAGACAGTTTCTTTCAACAAACAGTTATCTGGTATAACTAAGAAAAAAATCATGGTGAAAAATGACTGTTACTACCATTTCTTGAATATCCACTACTGTGCCTGACAAAGACCCTTTACACTTTCTGGCTGCCATGATTGAAAACATCATGCACATATATTCTATTTCTCATAATAATGATATTCATTTTAAAGGTAAGTTGCTCACAGAGACAATGTGTTTCAGAGCCCACGTGCCTGGGTCTGTCTAAATTTAGGCCCCTATATATAATCACTAGATTAAACTTCCTCTTGTTGAGGGTCACTGGAGTCCTTAAAGGGGGGTCCCTGCCTTCTGAAATCTGGCAATTTTTTGGACAGTAACAAATAAATGTGAAATGACTTTAATAAAAACAAGAAGTGAATATGTCAAGCAACAATTAACACTAAGGGCTATCTATTATAATTTATAGTAAGACATGCTTCCCAGGTGGCTCAGACAGTAAAGAGTCTGCACGTAGGGCAGGAAAACCAGGTTCAATCCCTGGGTCAGGAAAATCTCCTGGAGAAGGAAATGGCAAGCCACTCCAATATTCCCTCCTGATAAATCCCGTGGACAGAGGAGCCTAATGGGCTACATTCCCTGCAATTGCAAAAAGCCAGACAAAACTGTACAACTAACACTTCCACTTTTCACTTTCACTCAATAGCGTATTCACATTTCATTCATTCTAGGAATAACTGCACTGGCCAGCAAACAGCAAAGCAGCTTTCTGTGATTCTCTGCCCTTATCGTCTCATAGGCTGTAAAGCTAGTGGTGGCAAATGTTCTCTATCAAGTACTGCACCTCAGCATCTGTCAGAAGCAGCTTTTCTCTCAATTAAAACTCCCTTTGGCTGTCCCTACCTTCCACCCACTTTTCATCGAGTGCTCCTCTCTATTGACTTTCTAGATTCTCAGGTTCTCAGGCTGAATCCTCGTAGATCACATTCCCAATCCAGGGATGCATCCAAATGTGTTCTTCCTCTTTGGTTGGCTTTTATCTATTGTGTCTTCTACTTCTCAACATAAACTTCTGCCTTGTCAAAAATTGTCATTAGATTAAAGCCTCGATGCACTAGTATTGATGTTTTACTGAATGATGTCAGATGATGCGTGACTGTAGGTGAGATTTTCAAAGTTGAGGTGCTTGTGGAAGAAACTATATATGGAAATTGACACAGTCACTATAAAGGACATTATGGAGATCCCTTAAGAAACTAGGAATAAAACTATCCTATAACCCAGTATTCCCACTAATGGGTATATTCCCTGTGAAGACCATAATTCACAATACACAGTGGAAACAATGATAGACTTTATTTTTGAGGACTCCAAAATCACTGCAGATGGTGACTGTGGCCATGAAATTAAAAGACACTTGCTCCTGGGAAGAAAAGTTATGACCAACCTAGACAATATATTGAAAGGTAGAAACATTACTTTGCTGACAAAGGTCTGTCTAGTCAAAGCTATGGTTTTTCCATCAGTCATGTATGGATGTGACAGTTGGACTATAAAGAACGCTGAGCACCAAAGAATTTATGCTTTTGAACTGCGATGTTGGAGAAGACTCTTGAGAGTCCCTTGGACTGCAAGAAGATCCAACCAGTCCATCCTAAAGGAAATCAGTCCTGCATATTCATTGGAAGGACTGATGTTGAAGCTGAAACTCCAGGATTTTGGCCACCTGATGTGAAGAACTGACTCATTGGAAAAGACACGGATGCTGAGAAAGATTGAAGATGGGAGGAGAAGGGGACGACAGAGGATGAGACGGTTGGATGGCATCACTGACTCAATGGACATGAGTTTGAGTAAACTCCAATGTTTGGTGATGGACAGGGAGGCCTGGTGTGCTGCAGTCCATGGGGTTGCAAAGAGTCGGACACAACTGAGCAACCGAACTGAACTGAACCCCAGTGTTCATTGCTGCACTATTTACAATAGGCAGGACTTGGAAGCAACCTAAATGTCCATCAGCAGAGGAATGGATAAAGAAGTTGTGCTACACATATACAATGGAATATTGTTGTTGTTGAGTTGCCAAGTCATGTCCACCTCTTTGTGACCCCATGGACTGCAACATACCAGTCTCCCCTGACCTTTACTATCTCCAGGAGTTTGCTCATACCCATGTTCATTGAGTCAGTGATGTCATCCAACCATCTTATCCTCTGCTGCTCCCTTCTCCTCTTGCCCTCAATATTTTCCAGCAATAAAGTGTTTTCCAATGAGTTGATTCTTCACATAAGATGGTCAAAGTATTAGAGCAACAGCTTCAGCTTCAATCCTTCCAATGAATATTCAGGGCTGATTTCCTTTAGGATTGACTGGCTTGATCTCCTTGCTGTCCAAGGGACTCCCAAAAGTCTTCTCCAGCACCACAATTCAGAAGCATCAATCCTTCAGCTCTCAGCCTTCTTTATGGTCCAGCTCTGACACCTATACATGACTACTGGAAAAACCATGGCTTTGACTAGATGGACCTTTGTTGGCAAAGTAATGTCTCTGCTTTTTAATATACTGTCTACGTTTGTCATAGTTTTCCTTCCAAGGAGCCAGTGTCTTTTAATTTCAAGGCTGCAGTCACCATCTCAGTGATTTTTGGAGCTCAAGGAAATAAAGCTCAAGTCTGTCACTGTTTCCATTGTTTCTCCATCTATTTGCCATGAAGTGATGGGACCGGATGCCGATTACTCAGCTATAAAAGAAACAAAATTGTGTCAGTTGTAGTGATGTGGATGAACCAAGAGTCTGTCAACCAGAGTGAAGTAAGCCAAAAAGAGAAAAATATATACTATATTAATGCATATGTATATATGGAATCTCGAGAAATGGTTCTGATGAACCCATTTGCAGGGCAAGAATAGATGAAGATGTAGAGTATGGACTTGTTGAACAGTGAGGGAAGGAGAGGGTGGGATGAACTGAGAGAGAGGGACTGACATATGTACACGGCTCTGTGTAAACAGACAGCTAGCGGGAGGCTCCTATAGAGCACACGGGGCTCAGCTCAGTGCTCTGTGATGACCTAAAGGGGCGGGAGGGGGGATGTGGGAGGGAGCGCACTGGGAGGGGATATATGTACACATATGGCTGATTCATGTGGTTGTAGAGCAGGACTTAACACAGCATTGTAAAGCAATCATCCTTCAATTAAAAGTTTAAAAAAGAAACTCACCACAGAAATAATGAAAGAATTTGGTTATGGAGCTTCCTCGGGGCTCATCTTTGTTACAAGTAATACTTCAAAGGTCTTCAAAACAAATTTTTATCTTAAGCTTTACATTTCAAGAAAAAATGTGCTATTTTAAAAAGAAAATCTGCCTGTACAATGCTATAAAATCTACAATTTCCCAAGGATGAAAGATAAATCAAGATTATGAGGTGAACTGACATATAAAGGGGATTAATTAGGGGAAAAACTGACATCATCTCAAGTCTAAAGTGTGTGGCTTAATATGCTGGAGCAGGGAGATGATTCTTAACACAATAAAACATCTGCATGGACAAGAAAAAGTGTTTCTAAAAACAGAAGTATTAGACAAATAGAAAACAAAGATTGAAGGGATTAAATGAAATTTATAGACCTTTACTGAAAATGAAAGCCACACTCTCTCTAAAAAGTGTTTCAGAACTTTACAAAGCCTTTTCCCAACAACTTCATTTGGGTGGCTAGCTCACATCAAGAAGGGATGTGTTACTGTGGAAGGAGCCAATTCTAATTGTACTGATTGTACTGCCTTGAACCAATCCTGAGTGTGCTGCCTTGAACAAGATGCTAAGTTCTTTTTGCTGGTATTCCCCTCTCTACAGCACAGCAACAATTAAAACCGATTTGTAGACACTTTAACCCTCCACCTTTCCTCCAACTTCTGGCCACTTATTTTCATTCTCCTTCAAGGTTCCTTATTTACTTGTCCATGAAAGTTAATGACAACAGATCCTCAAATTCTTTCCTCTTGTCCTGCTCACTTTTTCTGAGCCATCTCATCCACTTGCTCACACTGAATGAATTGAAAGCTCAATCTATATTTCTAGGTGGGATTTTACACCTATAACACCAGCAACCCACTGCATATCTCCACCTGAATGCCCCACAGACACCTATGACTCAATACACTGAAAACTTATTTTCCCTCTAAAGTGGCTCTTGCCACCTTATCCTAATCAGAATATGGCACCGTTTTCCTGCTTGCTTCCTCCTCTCTATAAGTAATTAAATCATGTTATGTCTTTTAAAATAATTTATGTCAGTTGCCTGAAAATCAGTTACTTAAAACTTATTTACCAACAGGTCAATTTGCTGAAATCTAATTCACTGAATAGCCAATTTACTAAGTTTAGCTTTCAGTTCAGTTCAGTTCAGTCGCTCAGTCGTGTCCGACTCTTAGCGACCCCATGAACCACAGCAAGCCAGGCCTCCCTGTCCATCACCAACTCCCAGAGTTCACTCAAACTCATGTCCATCCAGTTGGTGATGCCATCCAGCCACCACATTCTCTGTCCTCCCCGTCTCCCCCTACCCCCAATCTCTCCCAGCATCAGAGTCTTTTCCAGTGAGTCAACTCGTCGCATGAGGTGGCCAAAGTATTGGAGTTTCAGCTTTAGCATAAGTCCTTCCAATGAACACCCAGGATTGATCTCCTCTAGAATGGACTGGTTGGATCTCCTTGCAGTCCAAGGGACTCTCAAGAGTCTTCTCCAGCACCACAGTTCAAAAGCATCAATTCTTCGGCGATCAGCCTTCCTCACAGTCCAACTCTCACATGCATACATGACCACGGGAAAAACCATAGCCTTGACTAGACGGACCTTGGTTGGCAAGGTAATGTCCCTACTCTTTAATATGCTATCTAGGCTGGTCATAACTTTCCTTCCAAGGAGCAAGCATCTTTTAATTTCATGTCTGCAATCAGCATCCGCAGTGATTTTGGAGCCCAAAAAAATAAAGTCTGATACGGTTTCCACTGTTTCCCCATCTATTTCCCAAGAAGTGATGGGACCAGATGCCATGATCTTCATTTTCTGAATGTTGAGCTTCAAGCCAACCTTTTCACTCTCCTCTTTCACTTTCATCAAGAGGCCTTTGAGTTCCTCTTCACTTTCTGCCATAAGGGTGGTGTCATCTGCATATCTGAGGTTATTGATATTTCTCCCGGCAATCTTGATTCCAGCTTGTGCTTCTTCCAGCCAAGCGTTCTTCATGATGTACTCTGCATATAAATTAAATAAGCAAGGTGACACTATACAACCTTGACGTACTCCCTTTCCTATTTGGAACCAGTCTGTTGTTCCATGTCCAGTTCCAACTGTTGCTTCCTGACCTGCTTTCCTTCCTGCTTTCTCAAGAGGCAGGTCAGGTGGTCTGGTATTCCCATCTCTTTCAGAATGTTCCACAGTTTATTGTGATCCACACAGTCAAAGGCCATGGCATAGTCAATGAAGCAGAAATAGATGTTTTTCTGGAACTCTCTTGCTTTCTCCATGATCCAGCGGATGTTGGCAATTTGATCTCTGGTGCCTCTGCCTTTTCTAAAACCTGCTTGAACATCTGGAAGTTCACGATTCACATATTGCTGAAGCCTAGCTTAGAGAATTTTGAGCATGACTTTACTAGCGTGTGAAATGAGTGCAATTGTGCGGTAGTTTGAAGTTTTTATGCAGTACGTGTTCATTTCATAAAGTTAGGAATTATTAGTAAACTGAAAATTAAAATTACTGTAAACTGTCATCATTTTTAAACAGTTTAAAAGGAGAAAACAATAATTTTTGTACTTAAACACATATTTAATATTCTCAGCAATCTTCATTCCTTTGTGAATATCCAAGTATCCATCTGGTATCATTTTCCTTTAGTTTCAGGAACTGGCTTCAATATTTCTTATAGGACAGACATGCTTGCAATGAATTTAAGCTCTTATTTGTCTGGAGGAAAAAAAAACTTATTTCACTTTAATTTTGAAGGCTATCTTCTTTGGATATAGTTCTGGATAGATTTTTTTCAACATTTTAAGCACACTGTCTCATTGTTCCTTGGTTTAGATTTTGTATCACAAGAAGTCAACAGTAATCTTCATTTGTGATCCTCTATGAAATTTACCTTATCGTCTGGTTAGTTTAACATTTTTTAAAAACTGATTCTAAGTAATTTGATTTTGGTAATACTCGACAATTTTGTTTGTGTTTATTGAGCTTAAAGTTCATTGAGCTTATCCCGTGATTTAATTTTTTTCTTCAAATTTGGAAATTTTCAGCCGTCATTAATTCTAATATTATCTCTGACATATCCCAATGTTCCCTCTCTGGGCTCAGTTTAGCTGCATTAGACCACTTGATAGTGTGCCACAGACACTGAGGCTCTGTTTATTTTTTTTAATCCCTTCTTTCTCTCTTTCTCTCTCATTCTCTCTCTCTAGTTTCTCTTACTAGATATTCAAGTTTCCTGATTATTTTCCTATAATATCTATTCTTCTGCTAAGTGCACCTTGTAAGTTTTCATTTTAGATAAAGCATTTTCAGCTCTACTGTTTCATTTGGTTTCTTTTATATTCTCCATTTTTTCACTATATTTTAGTTTCCTTAATACTTATGAGCATATATATAACGCCTTTTTAAAGTTCCTTTTAATATATACACAAGTATAGTATATATAATGCCTTTTAAAGTTGACTAATTTCAACATTTTTATAATTGCTGGAATGTTGCTATCTGCTAGCTTTAGTCCTTGTTGTGAGTTACATTCTTTGGCTTTTGGGAATCTCTACTAATTTTTGTTGGATTCCGAACATTGTGACTATAACATTGTTGAGTTTCTGGATTATCTTGCTCTCATTAAAATTCTTAAGGAATTTTATGGCAATTAAGGCAAGCATATAAGCTTAATCTTTCTGAAATTTGTTTCTAAGATTTGTTAAAGCAGGCCTAACTTAGAGTTGGGCAAATTTAGTACTACTCCTAAACTATTACCTTTCGTCAGCTTGTACTGGATGTCCTGAATATTCCTTGAGATCTCACTAAGATGGATGGTGCGAGTTCAGACATCTCCAGCCCTTGTGTAAGTTCTGGCAATTGTTCCAAACCAGCTTTCAAACCAGCAGTAGTTACTATTAACTTAGCCTCATGGAACATTATCCTGTACGTACTCAGTTTAGTACTTAGCTGAAGGAAAAAGGGGACTGTATTCATGTTTCTGGAGCTTTCTCTACCTAACTCAGGTCCTCTTCCCTGTAAATTTGAAGTGACTTGTGTTCTGATCTCTGATTCTACAACTAGTAACAATTTTGTGCTTTGCTTGAGCAACCCCTCTGGTGACAGGGTCCGACTAGACTGCCAAAATGAAATCTTGGGCAATTATAAAACTTCTCTGATTTGTTTTCCTTCTATCACAGATACCAGCCCACAGATGCCTGTTGTCAGATGTCTAAAGAATAATTTCGTCTGCTTTTCCAGTTTTCCAGTTTACAATAGGAAGGTGAGTCTGGTATGAGTTATTCAGTCATTTCAGTTCAGTCACTCAGTCATGACTAAGAAAAGACTCAGAAATCTTTATCTATTTAGTTTTGACTGGATTTTCAGTTCAGTTCAGCTCAATTCATTGGCTCAGTCAGGTCCAAATCTTTGCGACCCCATGGACTGCAGTATGCCAGGCCTCCCTGTCCATCACCAACTCCTGGAGTTTACTCAAACTCATGTCCATTGAGTTGGTGATGCCATCCAACCTTCTCATCCTCTCTTGTCCCCTTCTCCTCCTGCCTTCAATCTTTCCCAGCATCAGGGTCTTTTCAAATGAGCCAGTTCTATCCATCAGGAGGCCAAAGTACTGAGCTCAACATCAGTCCTTCCAATGAATATTCAGGACTGATTTCCTTTAAGATGGACTGGTTGGATCTCCTTGCAGTCCAAGGGACCCTCAAGAGTCTTCTCCAACACCACAGTTCAAAAGCATCAATTCTCTGGCACTCAGCTTTCTTTATAGTCCAACTCTCAATCCATACGTGACTACTGGATAAACCATAGCTTTGACTAGAGAAACCTTTGTTGGCAAAGTAATGTCTCTGGTTTAATATGCTGTCTAGGTTGGTCATAAATTTTCTTCCATGGAGTAAACATCTTTTAAATTCATGGCTGCAGTTACCATCTGCAGTGATTTTGGACCGCTCAAAAAATAAAGTCTGTCACTGTTTATACTGTTTCCCCATTATTTGCCATGAAGAGATGAAACCATATGGCATGAACTTAAAAAAAGCTTTAAGCCAACTTTTTCACTCTCCTCTTTCACTTTCATCAAGAGGCTCTTTAGTTCTTCTTCACTTTCTGCCATAAGGGTGGTGTCATCTGCATATTTGAGGTGATTGATATTTCTCCTGGCAATCTTGATTCCAGCTTGTGCTTCATCCAGACCGGCATTTCTCAAAATGTACTCTGCATATAAGTTAAATAAGCAGGGTGACAATATACAGCCTTGACGTACTCCTTTCCCCATTGAACCAGTCTGTTGTTCCATGTCCAGTTCTAACTGGACAATTGCTTCCTGACCTGCATACCTGTTTCTCAAGAGGTAGGTCAGGTGGTCTGGTATTCCCATCTCTTTCAGAATTTTCCACAGTTTGTTGTGATCCACACAGTCAAAGGCTTTGGCATAGTCAATAGAGCATGCTGCTGCTGCTGCTAAGTCACTTCAGTCGTGTCCAACTCTGTGTGACCCCACAGACAGCAGCCCACCAGGCTCCCCTGTCCCTGGGATTCTCCAGGCAAGAACACTGGAGTGGGTTGCCATTTCCTTCTCCAATGTATGAAAGTGAAAAATGAAAGTGAAGTCGCTCAGTCATGTCTGACTCGTAGCGACCCCATGGACTGCAGCCTACCAGGCTCCTCCATCCATGGGATTTTCTAGGCAAGAGTACTGGAGTGGCTTGCCATTGCCTTCTCCTCAATAGAGCATAAGTAGATGTTTTTCTGGAACTCTCTTGCTTTTTTGATGATCCAACAGATATTGGCATTTTGATCTCTGGTTCCTCTGCCTTTTCTAAAACCAGCTTGAACATCTGGAAGTTCATGTACTATTGAAGCCTGGCCTGGAAAATTTTGAGCATTATTTTTCTAGTGAAGCAAGTGAGGAGCCCTGCTCTGTGGTTCGGCGGTGACCTCATACGGCTTATGGCAGAAACCCTGTCGAGTCCCTGCCAATGGACTTCCCAGGTGGCTCAGAGGGTAAAGTGTCTGCCTGCAATGCAGGAGACCAGGGTTAAGTCCCTTGGTCAGGAAGATCTCCTGGAGAAGGAAATGGCAACCCACTCCAGTATTCTTGCTTGGAAAATCCCATGGATGGAGGAGACTGCTAGACTACAGTCCATTGGGTCACACAGAGTAGGACAAGACTGAGTGACTTCACTTTCACTTTACTAGCGTGTGAAATAAGTGCAATTATTAGGTAGTTTGAGCATTCTTTGCCATTGCCTTTCTTTAGGATTGGAATGAAAACTGACCTTTTCCAGTCCTGTGGCCACTGCCGACTTTTCCAAATTTGCTGGCATATTGAGTGCAGCACTTCCACAGCATCATCTTTCAGGATTTGAAATAGCTCAACTGGAATTCCATCACCTCCACTAGCTTTGTTTATAGTGATGCTTCCTAAGGCCCACGTGACTTCACATTCCAGGATGTCTGGCTCTAGGTGAGTGATCACACCATCATGATTATATGGGTTGTGAAGATCTTTTTTGTACTGTTCTTCTGTGTGTTCTTGCCACCTCTTCTTAATATCCCATATTAGGTCCATGCCATTTCTGTCCTTTATTGTGCCTATCTTTGCATGAAATGTTCCCTTGGTATCTCCAATTTTCTTGAAGATATCCCTAGTCTTTCCCATTCTATTGTTTTCCTCTATTTCTTTGCACTGATCACTGAGGAAGATTTTCTTATCTCTCCTTGCTATTCTTTGGATTTTGCTACTGCTACTGCTAAGTCACTTCAGTCGTATCCGACTCTGTGTGACCCCATAGACGGAAGCCCACCAGGCTCCCCCATCCCTGGGATTCCCCAGGCAAGAACACTGGAGTGGGTTGCCATTTCCTTCTCCAATGTGTGAAAGTGAAAAATGAAAGTGAAGTCGCTCAGTCATGTCTGACTTGTAGCGACCCCATGGACTGCAGCCTACCAGGCTCCTCCATCCATGGGATTTTCTAGGCAAGAGTACTGGAGTGCCTTGCCATTGCCTTCTCCTAGTGACTGCTAAAATACTGGAGACAGACATAAAGAAAGACCAGTAGCAGTCAAGGAAAAATATGTGCCTGAGAAAATATACCTGAGATAGAATAGGCACTAGGTATTACGAATAGCTAAAGAATATCTTTAATGTAGTCAAAATGTTAAAGAATACACACTTTAGGAATTTACTTTCTGAATGTATTTTTCATGTGTGTGTGTGTGGTGTAGTCAAAATGTTAAAGAATACACACTTTAGGAATTTACTTTCTGAATGTATTTTTCATGTGTGTGTGTGTGTATACATAAGATTTTATGTGTGTGTGTATCTTGCGTTCATGCTAAAGTCGGTAAGTCATGTCCAACTCTTTGGGACCCCATAAACTATAGCCTGGCAGGCTCCCCTGTCCATAGGATTTCCCAGGCCAGAATACTGGATTTTCCCAACCCAGGATCGAATCCACATCTGCAATGGCAGGTAGATTCTTTACCAATGAGCCACCGGGAAGCCAAAAAATGCTTACAGAAAAGCTTATCAGGCGATATTGAGAATAGAAGCAAAAACTGGGAGGAGTTTAGCTCACTCCAAGAGCAGGTGAGTTTAAGAGTGCTAAAGTAATGTCTGAAAGGGGTTCATCATTCTGTGCATATAGAATCTCAAATCTAACCACGTAGAACTGTTCTTCAGAACAAACACCCATGTTGATAAGAAACAGATAACATCTTAAAAGAAACCTATGTGGGAAAGGAGGGACAGTTTAAGATCAAAAAGAAAAGAAGGAGAATTCAAGAGAAATTTTTAACTTCAAAGCTAGACAAAAATGATCCAACATACACAGAAAATAACAGAGACCCAGAAATATAATGAAAGCAAGGGAACAAAACAAATACTAATATTTAGAGTTTATAAAAATTTTCATTAGGTTTAAAAAAAAAATAAAGGGCTGAAACTTGTTCTGAAATGGAACACACCATGTCAAAGAATACGGACTCAGAATAAAAAACTGCAACCACACTCTAGCAAAATTATTGGGCATTAAAGAAATGAAAAGATATTTTGAGTACCCAGACATGGGTAATGTTATTCATTTACCTTTAAATATAAGAAGGGTGGTCACCAGGGGTTGAGCATGGGGGAAATGGAGACATGTTGGTCCAGGGTACAAATTTCCAATTTGTACAATTCCACAGAACTCAATAAGTCTGTGGAATATAGTGTACAGTGTGGTGCCTATAGTTAACACTACTGTATTGAACACCTAAAATTTGCTAAGAGAGTATATTTTAAGTGTTCTTGGCTCACACCAAAAGGTAACTATGTGAGAGGAGGGATATGTTTATTACTTTGACTGCAGTAATCATTTCACAATATGTATGTATGTCAAATCACATGGTATACTTACAAAAATTACATATGCAACTGAGATGTATATAATTTTTATTTGTCAATCATACTTCAGTAAAGCTAAAAAATATAAAATAAAAACAAAAGTAATCAAGGTTAATTACTAAAATTTAAATAAAATTTATTCTATTTCAATAAAAAAACAGTTAACTAAAACAGGCTTTTTTTTTTTTAAGTAAGCTTAGGGAGTTTGTTTTTGGAGAAATGTCCAATATAAAAGATACAAAATAAAGCTTTTTTGTAATAAAGACTATAAATTCCATTCATTGTACATGTAGGTGAAAAACTTACGGTGCATACCAAACCAGGATGGCAGTGACTGATGACAAAGGCAATGATATTGGTAAAAGTATGATGATATTCACAGTAATGACTGAAGTGGTCATCGTGAAGATAATGATAATGAAGCTAAAAATGTCCAGCCTCTGGCATTAGGTACCAGACTTACCAGGCAGGGTAACTCTCCCAGTAGAAGAAAAATTAACACACCTGGGAGGTAACACAGCTTTCACAGAGCAAGTGGAAACACCCACTAATTGTTCATTAAGTGAGGACCCAGTCTCTGGAGCAGGCATTCCAGGAGAGTGTCTACCTACACATAAAAATACCCCGTGCCCCAGTCTCTATGACCCATTTCCATGACTTCTTGGTCCCCTTAACTGAATAGATGTAAATCATGTAGCTTTCTATTTTCTGAGATTTATTTCTTGAGCACTGGAAAGCCAAGTACCTCCTAAGACTTCCAGGTAACAATGCTCCAGTTTTCCTCAATAGAGATTTTCAGTTATGGTTTTAAGGCAGTTGTGAAAGATGAAAACAAGGTATCGTCCATGAATTCCTGTTTCTACTACAGACTTTTTATACACACTATACACACTATTTTCAATCATATGTCTCCCTTCTCGGAACTTTTCCCCCCACTTGGAAAGGAAATATATTTGCCTTTATAATTCTAATTGCTTTCATCAGCAGAAGTTCTTAACATCTGGCGAGCTGATAAAACTACTAGTAAGATTTTTAGCAACTAACAAGAAATTTAGGGGTCACTTATAAATTAGCTAGAAGATTACAAAAATAATATCACTGTTGCCCATGATTTTGTATTCAATAGAAAAGATGTTTACATCAAAAGACAGGAATTAAAATCTCTACTTCATAACAATATTTGGTTTCTGGAACTTTGATTCCTAGTAAAGAGATGTTTGTGAATTTTCTGTTCCTTATCATTTTAGGAGACTCTGACTTGAGGGAAAAAGGTACGTAAGATATGTTTTAAATCTGCTGTCATTATCTAGATGAAAATCACTTATATCTTTTTCAAAAAATTGGAAAATAATTCAAAATTCTGTTACTATTATTGAAAAGTTAAATACCTCAATGCCAATAATTTAAGGTATAAATTTTATTATAATGCAAATTTCCTTATCTCCAGTACCAAAATGAACAAGTCAGTCAGTGTCTTTTAATGCTACAGAGCAAAGCAGGTTACAAACCAACATGTACAGTAGCTCACTTTGACTAAAAAAGAAAAAACAGTATATAGTAATGCACACATTTGTAAATACATGTATGCATAGAAGATCTAGTAGAACATACATAGCAATTTTAGATTCTCAGTTGATAGAATATGACAATTTGACTTTCCTCTGTGTGGTTACTTGTCTACAATGCAGATATATTGCTTTTGTACTCTTAAAAAAAGTTTCTGGAGATATAGCAATAAGATCCTTCATTGGCCTTAATGTACTATATTAAGTTTACCTAAAATATAAAAATAAAGTTTCACAAAGAGACAAGTTATAGCAAGACAGCACAGTATGGTAAAGGCAAAACAGACTCATGGTTACAATTCCTAAGTTCTGGGTTCAGTTCTACTTTTCATAGCCATATGACTTTGGGTGAATTGTATAATTTGAGTATCAGTTTCCTAGAACAGGAGTTTGCTAATGATTCCAGAAAGGATCAGATAGTAAATACTTTAGACTCTGCAGTCCATAAGATCTCTGTTGCTACTCCTCAACTTCTGCCATTCTATCAGGAAAGCAGCTGTGACCTCTGTATGCATACTCAGTCACATCAAACTCTTTGCCACCCTATAGGTTGTAGCCTCTCCCCATGGGATTCTCCAGGCAAGAATGGGTTGCCATACTCTCCTCCAGGACATCCTCCCAACCCACGAATCGAACCTGCATCACCTGTGTCTTCTACATTGCAGGGGGATTTTTACCATTTGAGCCATCAGGGAAACCTTCTGTGACTTTTAAGGAAGGCTTAACATCTCAACCCTTCAACCTGGGACTAACAGTGCTGTAGGTCAACAATACGATAATAAAAATAGGTAAATAATTAAGTCAGAGAAAGGCAGTTTGATTCTAATCTTGTCTCTTTGCTATCTAATACCTCAATTCTTAAGATTTATAGTTTATCAAATGAGCAAAGAAAATCTCAGCACTTAATTTTCAAATAACTGATGATTTTTAGCTATCACTCTATAAATTATTTATAGTTTGCTTTGGTATCGGTAAATAAGGTATGTGATTTCACCTTTACAAAGGTATGGCGATTTTAGTGCCCAAAATAGGTTTTATCATGAATAGGTTTTTCCACATGTAACTAAAAGACTGTGTATTTTGCTGCTCCAGTGTGGAGAGTTCCAAAAATGCCAGTTTGTGGGTATTTTCTCTGTCGTTGCTAATCTTTCTACTGGTTCTGTCCATTAATTAAAAGAGTATTGCAGTCTCTAATGGTGGACCTGTATATTCTGTCAGTTTTGGTTCATGTGTTTTGAAACACTGTTGATAAGTGAATTCGTTTAGGAGTCTCATGTCACCTTAATGAACTGACTTCTTTATCATTCTGAAATGTTCCTCTTTATTTCTAGTAATATTTCCTGCTTTGAGACCTACTTTGCTCACTGCTGATATACCTAGTGACAGGAACTGCTTCTCAAGACCAATTTTAAACTGCCGTTTTGACTTAGATGTACCAAGATTCCTTCCAGGGAGCCTCTTGGGCATCTGCATATAATGGCCATGGCTAAAAGTCTCTGCACTGATCATTCAGTTCAGTTCAGTCACTCAGTCGTGTCCGACTCTCCGCGACCCCATGAATCACAGCACGCCAGGCCTCCCTGTCCATCACCAACTCCCGGAGTACACTCAAACTCATGTCCACAGAGTCGGTGATGCCATCCAGCCATCTCATTCTCCGTCGTCCCCTTCTCCTCCCGCCCCCAACCTTTCCCAGCATCAGAGTCTTTTCCAGTGAGTCAACTCGTCGCATGAGGTGGCCAAAGTATTGCAGTTTCAGCTTTAGCATCAGTCCCTCCAATGAACATCCAGGATTGAACTGAACTTAACTGAATGTAAATGGGATTGTGTTTGTAACTTTAAATTTCACATGGTCTTTGCTGATACAGGAAAGCAATTGACTTTTCTATGTTAACTTACATCCTTCCACCTTGTTATAATCACTTTTGGTTTCAGGAGTTTTCTTGTTGATTCTTTTAAATTTTCTGCGTGACAATTATGCCATCTATGAACAAAGACAGTTTTATTTCTCTCTTCTTGATCTGTATACATTTTATTTCCTTTTCTTATCTTACTGATTACCTAGGGCCAATACTATATTGTAAAGCAGTTGTGAGAGGACATCCTTGCCTTGCTCCTAATCTTAGTGGGGAAACTTCAAGTTTTTCATCAAGGATGATGTTAACTTTAGGTTTTGTGTAGGTGTTCTTTTTCAAGTAGAGAAAGTTCCTCTTTGCTGTCAGTTTACAGAGAGTTTTTATCATGCAAGAGTTTTGGACTTTGTCAAATGACTTTTCTGCCTCCATTGGTGTGATCATGTGATTTTTCTTCCTTAAACCATTTATCAGTTGAATTATATCAACTGATTTTTAAATGTTGAAACAATCTTGCATAACTGGAAAAAATACCACTTAGTCATGGTGTATAATTTTTTTAATATATTGTTGGATTCTATTTGCTGATATATTGTTGAAGATTTTTGCATCTATGTTTATGAGACAGATTAGTCTATAGTTTTTGTTAGTTTTTTCTTATATACTGTCTTTGTCTACTTTTAGATGTAAGGTAATGTTGACTTCACAGAATGTTCTTAGAAGTAATTACTCTGCTTATATCATCCAAGAGAAATTTTACAGAATGCATATCATTTCTTTTTAAACTATTTGCTAGAATTCCCCATTGAACATATGTAAGCCTGGACAGGATGGCTAGAGTGGGCTGGTGTTAAGATGCTTAGTTGCTCAGTCATGTCCAACTCCCTGTGACCTCATGGACTGCATCCTTCCAGGCTCCTCTGTCCATGAGATTCTCTAGGCAAGAATACTGGAGTGGGTAGCCATTTCCTTCTCTAGGGTATCTTACCAACCCAGGGATTGAACTCAGGTCTCCTGCATTACAGGCAGATTCTTTACCATCTGAGCCACCAGGGAAGCCACCAGAGTGGACTGGAGTAGGGTATTTCCTTTTCTCTACATGGAAGGCTAAACCCAGCTAGAGCGTTCCCCTGTGGCCTTCCAGGCCTGCGAGGAAAAGTCTTGTAATCGCTTATGCTCCGGTTCAAAAGATCACACATAGATATTTGCTTGGAGCATGACTCCTCAGCTACAAGGGTCTATTCAGGCCTCTACTATGAGTTCATTCTTCCAGCAGCAGACACAACTATACTGTTGATGTGTTCACTCCAAGGGAAGATCAGGCAGAAACTGTCTGCAGGGGTGAGGATGAGAACTGGGCACGTGGACTGGAGGTGTTTATGCTGTGTATGTGTTACCCCTCACATTTTAAGAGGAGTGGAAATGAGGAGCTACAAGAGTAAGCTATGGCCCATGGGCAGGTGCCTAAGAACAGGGTGGCTCTCCCTGAGCAAACTGTTTTTTGGCTTGGAACTTCAAAGTATCTTTGGATTCTAATCAGACCTTCCAAGGTTGTTAAAGTAGTTTGTCCAGGTAGGAAATGAGAAAATAATTTATTTTACACCATATTAGGTTTATTTTTTATTTACTTTTTATTGTGGTTTGAAAAACACACACATAACATAAAATTTACTACCTTCACTATTTTAGGTGCATAGTTCAGTTTAGCAGTGTTAACTATGTGTACATCTTATGAACAAGATCTCTGGAAAGCTTTCATCTTGTGAGCTTGAAACTCTATTCCCATTACACAACAACCCTCCTTTTCTTCCTCCCTGCAGCCCCTGGTAACCACCATTCTACTTCTCTTCCTATGAATTTGAATGTTTCAAATAGCTTATATAAGTGGAATCATACAATATTTGTCCTTTTGTGCCTGGTTTATTTCACTTAGCATAATATTCTCAAGTTCATCCATATTGTAGCATTATGGCAGGATTTCCTCACTTCTTAAGGATGAATGTTTATTTCGTTGTATGTATGTATCAAATTTTGTTTATTCACTCATCATTGATGGACATATGGGTTGCTCCCACCTCTTGGCTATTGTGCATGCTGCTGCATGAACGTTGGTATGCAAATCCTACTTTCAATTCTCTTAGATACATTGCAGAAGTTGGATACTGGATCATATCGTAGTTCTATTTTTCATTTTTTTAGCAACCTCCATACTGTTTTCCATAGTGTTTACTCCATTTTACAGACTGACCAGTAATGCACAAGGGTTCCAATCTTTCTATATCTTCACTAACATTTGCTGTTTTCTGGATTTTTTTCTAAGAGTAGCCATTATAGTAAGTGTGAGGTTATACCTCATTGTGACTTACTTTCAACTTACATTGTTTGGTGTTTAGTAATATTGAGCATTTTTTCAGTTTCCTGTTGACCATTTATATGTCATCTTTAGAGAAATGTCTATTCAAGTCTGTCTTAGTTCATTGCAGTTGCTATAGCAAAATACGATAGCTTGGAAGCAACCTAAACCCCCATCAAAAGAGGAATAGATAAAGAAGATGTGGTACATATACACAATGGAATATTATTCAACCATAGAAAGGAATGAAATTGGGTCATTTGTGAAGACATAAATGGACCTATGAACTGTCACACAGAGTAAAGTAAGTCAGAAAGAGAAAAACAAGTATCATACATTAATGGACACGTGGACTCTAGAAAAATGATACAGGTGATCATACTTGCAAAGCAGAAGTGAAGACACAGATGCAGAGAATCATATATTGATACCAGGGAGGAAAGTGGCGATGGGAGGAATTGAGAGATTGGAAATGACACATATACACTGTCTATACTCTGTGTAAATACATAACGAAGAACTGATTGTGTAGTACAGGGAACTCAGTGCTCTGTGGTGACCTAGATGGGAAGAAAATCCAAAAAGGAGGAGGATATATGTATATGTATAGCTGATTCACTTTGCTGTACGGCAGAAACTAACACAACATTGGAAAGCAAGTATACTACAATAAAAATTTCGGGACTCTGTGGGAGAGGGTGAGGGTGGGATGATTTGGGAGAATGGCATTGAAATATGTATATTATCATATGTGAAACGAATCACCAGTCCAGGTTCGACGCATGATACAGGATGCTTGGGGATGGTGCACGGGGATGACCCAGAGGGAGGATATGGGGGGGAGGGAGGTGGGAGGGGTGTTCAAGAAAGGGAACACTTGTATACCCGGGGTGGATTCATGTCAATGTATGGCAAAACCAACCAATATAATATTGTAAAGTAATTAGCCTCCAATAAAAAAATTTTAAAAAAAGAATGAAAAATAAATAAATAAATAAAACTAAGTAAAATAGCCAACAAGAAACTACTATATAGCACAGGGAACTTTCCTCAATACTCTGTAATAGTCTAAACAGATAAAGAATTTGAAAAAGAATAGACACATGTGTACATGTTACTGAGTCACTTTACTCTACACCTGAAATTAACACAACACTGTTAGTCATCTCTACTCCAACATAAAATAAAAATTAAAAAATAAAGTGATTCTCTATTAATACACAAAGTAAAATAAAATCTTTGTGTGATAATTACACAACTGTGCTTATATTAAAAGTCACTAAATGGGAAAAAAAAATCTACTCCACATGTGTTTGTTGTGAGAATCAGTTAGAAGCAGTAGCAATTACCTAAGAGAAGCTCTTCTCAAGGCAGAAGCATGAGAAGGCAAGTCCCATCTTGCACAGGCATCCCTTGCACACGTATCCTTTGCATCTGCTTACATCGCATCTGCTAATATCTGACTGACCAAAATGGCTCACGTCTCCTAGCTGACCATCAGTGAGGCACAGAAATATATGCTACCTAAAATGAAACCATGGCAAAGTATAGATCCATTATACTACTAACTGAGTGACAGAATTCTGACCAATAACGCAAACTTCCATACTGAAGCATAGTCATCCCTCAGCATCTGCAGAGGATTGGTCACAGGATTCACCTTGGATAACGAAATCTGCAGGTGCTCAGGTCCCATAATCAGTGTTTCGACACTCTCAGTTTTGTAACTTCACCACCTTTAATCTGTGTCAACTAAATGACAAACCCCGTCACTCATCCAAAGTTGCCTTTTTCCCAAAAGAGAATCTTTCCAAAGAAAAACTCACAAGACAGTGACTCCTCAGCTCTTAACATGCTAGCACTTTTCCAAAAAACCTTCCTTTATCACTAATAAGTCATTAAGATCAAAGTGTTCTGATGTATTCTGGACACCTTTACTCAATGTTGTAGATATATAAACCAATAGAGAGGAACGCTCTGTTTCCCACACATGCCTGCACGAAAAGATCAGTGTAATCTATAGTGCCTTAAAATTCTGTGGAAATGGCCTCTTCTAATAATCAGCTGCTTTTAGTACTACCTTGGTAACTAACTAGATGCCCAAATTATTTACTTCTTCATTAGAACTTACACTTAATTGAGTATCTTGAGCCACAGTTTTCCATCATAGCTAAAACACCCAAAATAATCCTTAGGAAAAAATTATGAAATCTGACTCTCTTAGTCTTGAAATAATGTCTGAAACGTTCCACTCAGCATCTTTCTAACCTTTAAACCTACAGAAGTTCATAATCCCTAGGTCAGTTCCTGCAGCTTCCATGCATAACCAGGAATTACCATGCTTCACCTAGTATCTCAGACTTACATACTTGCCACCCCCACACCACAATTTTAACATAGCTCTACTGTCATTGGTCAAAATGCAATATTCAAAAATGACTTGTTGTGAAGTAAATTACTACAAGCAGAATCAGACTTTAATATGCTGATATATCACACTTAAAAATGAAATCTGCAAGGGCAGCAACAAAATGAAGCAAGAAAGCATACGTAAAGGAAAACAAAGTAAATTGGAATTCAAGGGACTTGATTCCAGTCCCACCTGTGGCACCAGTTAGCTGTATGGGCCTGGAAAACATAAAGAATACTTCTAAGTCTCCAACATCTGTTATTGAGGAGATTAGGTTAAATTATATATAAATTATAGATTTAATGGGTCACATATAATTTAACCCATTCAAAATTAAATTATCAGTGATTGCAGAAAATTTTCATAAAATAGTCTTGGAACACTAAAGGTGGGTCAAGGGACATGGAAAATAGGTCTGTACTAAGCATTGATCTAAATGTAAAACGTAAAGCTCTCTTTCTATATAAAAGGGGAAAAAACTGGGCTTTGCATTCTTCATTGAAAACACTGATAAACAAAGCATTGTATCTTTTTCTTCAAATATTACTCCTTTCTCAAGAAATTATTTTTTCCCAAGGTTTTCCTCAGGGCAGCTTTGACATCCTTGTTCCTCAAGCTGTAGATCAGTGGGTTTAACATGGGCACCACGATGGTATAGAACAGGGAGGACACTTTCCCTTGGTCAAGGGGCAAAACAGAAGGTGGTTTGAGATACACAAAAACCCCAGAACCAAAGAAAAGGAAAACCACAGTTATGTGGGAGCTGCAAGTACCGAAAGCTTTGGACCTGCCCTCAGTGGAGTGAATGCGGAGAATGCTGGAGAGGATCAGAGCATAAGAGATGGAGATGGTGACAATGGGCATTCCAATGTCAATAGCCACAAATATGAAGACCACCAGCTCATGCACATAAGAGCTATTACAGGAGAGCTCAAGGAGAGGCGGGATGTCACACATGAAATGATTGATGAGATTGTCAGCACAGAAGATCAGACTTGCTATGCTTCCTGTGTGGGCCACGGACCCTGAAATCCCCATCACATACACACCCAACAAAAGGAGTAAACAGACCTTAGGAGACATGGTGACTGTGTATACCAGTGGCTTACAGATGGCAACGTAGCGGTCATATGCCATCGCTGACAGCACGAAGGACTCAGAGATGACAAAGAAGCAGAAGAAAAACAGTTGAGTCAAACACCCTGCATGCAAGATGGTGTTCTTCTTTGAGACAAAACTCATCAGCATTTTGGGAGTGATGGTAGTGGAGTAACACAAGTCTATTAAGGAGAGGTTGAAGAGGAAGAAGTACATGGGGGTGTGCAGAAGAGAGTTCAACCCAATCAGCGTTATTAAGCCCAGGTTCCCCACTACAGTGACCACGTAGAAACCTAGAAACAGGAGGAAGAGGGGGATCTGCAGTCCTGGCTGCTCTGTTAAGCCTGCGAGGATGAATTCTATCACCGAAGAGTTCTCAGCTGCCATTCTCCCCTGGGGAAAAGGTGGTCCATGGGGAAAAGAAAACAGAACCATTTTGAGAGAAACACCACTACCACCCTCCCAGTACCCACCTCCCATTCTTGAGAATGAAATCCACCAAGACATTTGAGCTTTAGTGTGGAAGGAAGGTTTTTACTGTTTGCTATGGATCTACTTTAATAGCTAAGTGACTTAACAATAAAGAGGGTAGACTAGGCCTCCAGAGTGACCACTGGCACTCCGTGAGAAAGCAAAAAGCAAAACAGTCATTCAAAAATAAGATAAATATCCTTTAGATCTTTAAGTCAGTCCATTTTCTGTGTCCCCTCTCTCCTGCCTCTGTCTCAGTTGCTGACACTTGGGGACTTTCCCCAGAAAGAATCCTGACTGGCAGAAGACACTCTGACTTCTCAGAGCTCCCACTTCTAGGTCACTAGCTATCACATCAAGAAAGTGAGGTGACATTTTTTCCAAAATCTCCTAACTCTACTGGCCTTAGGTTTAATGATAATGTTTTAAGCTAGCACTTATTAAGTGGCTACTTATGTGTACTAAGAACTATGTGACTATATTTTTATCCCGATTTTGTAGATGAGACAACTGAGTTAAGTAACTCATCCAAGTCCCAAAACTGCTGAGTAGCAGCCAGAAGGTGAACTTGGGCAGTCTGACTCTCATGGTTTGCACTGGTAACCACCGTGTTACATGACTGACCAGGGCCAGGCACACACTCACCTTCCTTTAGTGTAGAATTGTAATGCTAAACTTCAGTGTCTCTTGCCCACAATGGTCCTGGGAAGAAAATTACCGTATCAATAGAGGAGGACAGCTTTGAGTTCAGAACTCTCTCCTCCCAGTCTGCTCCAGGGAATCATAACTTCTCATTATCTTGTATCTCTTTCTGCTTTGAAGAGCTTGAGTTCCAATTACTGACTTCCCAAAACACCCTCCAGCTACAAGGAAGAATATGGTGCCATTTCCTGATTCGTGGATAACAGGAGAATTGGCAGTTTTATTAGGATTGTAGATCTCAGTGACTTGATTATTCAGAAGCTCCCTCAAGACCATTTTCTGAGAGATTATTTTCCCAGGGGAAGAAATGTTTGTTTATACCCTTGATATTGCTTAATTTGGCTTCTAGAGACCGTTTCTTTCAACAAACACTGATCTGGTACAATTAAGAGAAAATCATTGTGATAAAAATGACTGTCATCACCATTTCTTGAATATCCAATACTGTGCATAACACAAACCCTTTATACTGAGTTCTGGCTACCAAGATCGAAAACACCATACACATATATTATTTATTTCTCACAATAATGATATTCATTTTAAAGGTAAGTTGCTCACAGAGACAATGTGTTTCAGAACCCACATGCCTGGGTCTATCTAACTCCAGGTACTTATTTTGTAATCACTAGTCTAAACTTTCTTCTGGTGAGAGCTGCTGAAATCCATAAAGCAGTGTCCCTGCCTTCTCAAATCTGGCAATCTGTTGGAAAGTAACAAATATGCAATGACTTTAATAAAAACAAGAAGTAAGTGTATCAAGGAAATATTAACACCAAGGGCTATTTATACTCGTAAAATTTAGGGTTCAGTTCAGTCGCTCAGTCGTGTCCGACTCTTTGTGACCCCGTGAATCACAGCATGCCAGGCCTCCCTGTCCATCACCAACTCCCGGAGTTCACTCAAACTCATGTCCATCGAGTTGGTGATGCCATCCAGCCATCTCATTCTCTGTCGTCCCCTTCTCCTCCCACCCCCAATCCCTCCCAGCATCAGAGTCTTTTCCAGTGAGTCAACTCATCACATGAGGTGGCCAAAGTATTGGAGTAGGACACTCAATAATGTATTCATATTCCAATTCATTCCAGGAAGAACTGCACTATATCTAGTTTTAACAAGGAAATTTTTGTGATTCCCTGCCCTTATTCTCTCATGGGGTGTAAGTTTAATGGTAACAAAGAATCTCTATAAGGTAACTGCTTTCAACTTCTACCAGGAGCAGCCTTTCTCTGAATTAAAATTCCCTTTGGCTGTCCCTGCCTTCCAACCACTTTTCATCAAGTGCTCCTCTCTATTGACTTTCCAGCTTCTCAGGCTCACAGACTGAATCCTGGTAGATAAGATTCCCAGTGCAGTGATACATCCAAATTTGTTCTTTTTCTTTGGTTTGCTTCTGTCTTTGTCTTCTCCTCCCCAACACAAACTTCTGCCTTGTCAAAAACTGTTTATCTTTTGTCTTGATCTTTCAATCTTTTCTTACTTTCTTTAATATCAAGCCTCAGTTCAGTTCAGTTCAGTCGCTCAGTCGTGTCCAACTCTTTGCAACCCCATGAATCACAGCACACCAGGCCTCCCTGTCCATCACCAACTCCCGGAGCTTACTCAAACTCACGTCCATCCAGTCGGTGATGCCATACAGCCATCTCATTCTCTGTCGTCCCCTTCTCCTCTTGCCCCCAACCTTTCCCAGCATCAGAGTCTTTTCCAGTGAGTCAACTCGTCGCATGAGGTGGCCAAAGTATTGGAGTTTCAGCTTTAGCATCAGTCCTTCCAATGAACACCCAGGATTGATCTCCTTTAGAATGGACTGGTTGGAGAATTTTGACCTGAAAAGACTCAGGAAATTACCAAATCCAATGTTTCACAAACATGGCTAAGCACCACAATTTCCTAGAGTGTTTGTTAAAAAGAAATTTTGAGACAAGTGAGGGAAATTAAGAGATATAAACTTCCAGTTGCAAAATAAATGAGTCATGGGTATAAAATGTACAGTCTGGGGAATATAGACATTAACTATAGTATCTTGTTATGGTGACATATTGTAGCTCGACTTACTATAGTGATCGCTTTGAAATATATAGAAATATCAAATCACCATGTGGTGTAACAGGAGCTAACATAGCGTTGGAGGTCAGTTACACTTCCAAAATCAACAAACTCATAGAAAAAGAGATCAGATTTTTGGTCACCAGAGGCAGGGGCTGGGGCGAGGAGTAGGGGTAGAGTTGGATTGAGACAGTCAAAAGGTACAAAGTTCCAATTATAAGATGAATAAGTATTAGGAATATAATGTACAGTATGATAAATAAAATTAACACAGCTGAATATTATATATGAAAACTGAAAGTAAATTCTGAGTGCTCATCACAAAAATTTTTTTCCCTATTTCTTTAATGTCATATCTATATGAAATGATAACTATCTATAAGTGATGATAAGTTATCACTAAACTTATTGTAATAATCATTTCATAATGTAAGTCAAATAAGTATTCTGTACACCTTAAATATATACAATGCTGTATGTCAGTTATAGCTCAATAAAACTAAAAGAAGGAAAAAGGAAAAATTCTGGGCTGCACCCACATCCTCTGAATCAGCATGTCTGTGGGTATAAATGGCAGCCATATTTTTAAACCTTCTGTAGTGGTTCCAATTCCAGAAACTTGCATATCCACAGAATTGATACTTATCCACATCTTAGAGACACAGAGAAGACCCAAGGGAGTAAAGCCAGTTGCTCAGGGTCACAGATCTAGTTCACATCTCCAGGTTTCCAGCCTCTCCTGTTCCATGTTTCCATATGACCTTCAGCTTGCCAGGCACACAAAGAACAAGCTATAGCAATCAGACTTCTGATTTCAAGTATAACAGAACAGCTATTATCACACTTACCCTGTGACCATAAACAGCTATCAGACTGGAAATAATATAGAGCAACTATCTGCAAGCTTTGGGAAGCAGACAGCACAGAGATGAAATTCTTGAGAGAAGGCAAGAATGTAGACAGACACATTCATCCTAACTTTCTCCCTAATGACAATTTCCAAACAGAGCATAGTGAAGTGGAACCCAAGAAAATGACAACAGTCTCTATGAGTAGAATAAATAAAGATCAATGCTCAAGGATGAAAAGATAGCTGAAATTTGTGGGGCAAAGTATGGAGAGGAAGAAGCCAAAGATAAAGACCTTCAGGCATTTTCATACCAGGAATTAGGATGACAACTGAAACTGATACCTTCGAAGTAAGAGCTAGTTTTCAGACTAAGGGCAAAACTGAACTGGATCCATCTTAGCAAAGGCTGAATTCAGATCTCAACAGGATCAAGGTGATCTAGTAAATTACCTGCATCCAAGGACAAACTCCAACATTCTGTAGAGAAAAATGACATAATCTACAGTCTCTACAGTATATTCATCATAAAATGAAAAATTACTATAACTACAAAGAAGCAGGAAATTATGACCCATTATCAAGAAGTAAAAATAAAGCTCCCGTATGATCCCAGAAATCCTACTCCTGGGCATATATCCAAAGAAAACCATAATTTGAAAAGATAGATGCACCCTAATGTTCATTGCAGCACTGTTTACAATAGCCAGAACATAGAGGCAACCTAAATGTCCATCAACAGAGGAATGGATAAAGAAGATTTGGTATATACAAACAATGGAACATTACTCAGCCATAAAAAATTAAATAATGCCATTTGCAGCAACATGGATGGACTTAGAGATTGTCATACTGAGGAAAATACATCAGACAGAATTATAAATATTATATGATATTATGCATGGAATCTTAAAAAATGGTAAAATGAACTTATTTCCAAAGCAGATATAAAGTCACAGATGTAGAAAACAAGCTTCTGCTTACTGGGGGGAAGCGGGCTGGGGGGCAATAAACTGGGAGGCTGGGATTGACATATATACACACTACTACATATAAAAGAGATAACTAATGAGGACCTGCCGTATAGCATGGGGAACAATATTCAACACTCTGTAATGACCTATATGGGAAAAGAATCTAAACAAGAGTGTTATACAAATACATTTTATTTCCTTAGCTGTGCACCTGAATCTAACACAACATTGTAAATCAATTATACTCAAATAAAAATTTTAAAAGAAACAGGAAAATATAACTCATAATCAAGAAGAAAAAATATTCAGTAAAATCAGATCCACATATGACCTGAATGTTGCTATTAGCAAAGACTTTAAAGTAGCTTCTCTAGTTATTTGGTATTTAAATTTAGTTGAAAGAAATACAAAATTGACTAACAGATGGCAAATTCCAACATATCTATTAAAATGGTGAAAATAAAGGAGATTTTCCCCAAAAATTCAAAACTGAAAAATACAGTATTGGAAATCAAGAATTCATTCAGTTCAGTTCAGTCGCTCAGTCATGCCCAACTCTTTGCGAACCCATGAATCACAGCACGCCAGGCTTCCCTGTCCATCATCAACTCTCAAGAAGGGGTGGTGGGATGAATTGGGATTTGGGATATCTGATGCTAAAGCTGAAACTCCAATACTTTGGCCACCTCATGCGATGAGTTGACTCACTGGAAAAGAGTCTGATGCTAGGAGGGACTGGGGGAGGGAGGAGATGGGGACGACAGAGAATGAGATGGCTGGATGGCATCACTGACTCGATGGACATGAGTTTGAGTGAACTCCGGGAGTTGGTGATGGACAGGGAGGCCTGGCGTGCTGTGATTCACGGGGTCGCGGAGAGTCGGACACGACTGAGCGACTGAACTGAACTGAACACTGTTGATGCTATGTCTAAAATAGATAACTAATGATAACCTAACTGTGTAGCAGAGGGAACTCTCTTCTGTGCTCTGTGGACCTAACTGGGAAGGAAACACAAAAAAGAGGGGATACATAATGTACACACAGAGCTGATTCACTTTGCTGTACAGTAGAAACTAAAACAACATAAAATAACATTGTAAAGCAAAATTTTCAAGCACTTGAGATGGTAAAATGTATGTTATATGTTTTTACCACAACAAAAACTGTTCTTTCCTAGAAAAAAAAACAGCCCAGGAAACCATAAGCAATATGAATATAAAATATACCACACCTAAGCGTATCATAGTAATGAGAACCAAAGAAAAGAGAAAAAGTCTAAACGCAATCACGATAGAAGGGACATTGCTTTCAAAGGAGCAAAAAATATAACTGACCTGTTACTTAAAAACAGAAGTCAAAGAACATTGAAATTACATCTTTAAAACTGAAAGAGAAACATCAGTTTCATATTCTATTTGTGGTAGCATATTCTTCAAAAATAAAAAAGAGAGAAAAAATTTCAAACAGATTAAAGGTGAAAGAATTTGTCCCCAGTAAAGTCTACATTACCAAAAAAAAAAAATGAGGGACGGGAGGGATCAGTTCAGTTCAGTCACTCAGTAGTGTCTGACTCTTTGCAACCCCATGGACTGCAACACGCCAGGCCTCCCTGTCCATCATCAACTCCTGGAGTTTACTCAAACTCATGTCCATTGAGTCGGTGATGCCATCCAACCATCTCATCCTCTGTTGTCCCCTTCTCCTCTTGCCTTCAATCTTTCCCAGAATCAGGGTCTTTTCAAATGAGTCAGTTCTTCACATCAGGTGGCTGAAGTACTGGAGTTTCAGCTTCAACATCAGTCCTTCCAATGAACATTCAGGACTGATTTCCTTTAGGATGGACTGGTTGGATCTCCTTGCAGTCCAAGGGACTCTCAAGAGTCTTCTCCAACACCACAGTTCAAAGGCATCAATTCTTTGGCACTCAGCTTTCTTTATAGTCCAACTCTCACATCCATACATGACCACTGGATAACCCATAGCCTTGACTAGACAGACCTTTGTTGGCAAAGTAATGTCTCTGCTTTTTAATATGTTTTCTAGGTTGGTCATAACTTCCCTTCCAAGGAGTAAGCGTCTTCTTATTTCATGGCTGCAGACACCATCTGCAGTGATTTTGGAGCCCAGAAAAATACTCTGCCACTGTTTCCGCTGTTTCCCCATCTATTTGACATGAAGTGATGGGACCAGATGCCATGATCTTAGTTTTCTGAATGTTGAGTTTTAAGTCAACTTTTTCACTCTCCTCTTTCATTTTCATCAAGAGGCTCTTTAGTTCTTCTTCACTTTCTGCCATAATGGTGGTGTCATCTGCATATCTGAGGTGATTGATATTTCTCCCAGCAATCTTGATTCCAGCTTGTGCTTCCTCCAGCCCAGCTTTTCTCATAATGTACTCTGCATATATGTTAAATAAGCAGGGTGACAATATACAGCCTTGACGTACTCCTTTTCCTATTTGGAACAAGTCTGTTGTTCCATGTCCAGTTCTAACTGTTGCTTCCTGACCTACAGATTTCTCAAGAGGCAGGTCAAGTGGTCTGGCATTCCCATCTCTTCAAGAATTTTCCACAATTTATTGTGATCCACACAGTCAAAGGTTTTGGCATAGTCAATAAAGCAGAAATAGATATTTTTCTGGAACTCTCTTGCTTTTTTGATGATCCAACAGATGTTGTCAGTTTGATCTCTGGTTCCTCTGCCTTTTCTAAAACCAGCTTGAACATCTGAAAGTTCACGGTTCACATATTGTTGAAGCCTGGCTTGGAGAATTTTGAGCATGACTTTACTAGCGTGTGAGATGAGTGCAATTGTGCGGTAGTTTGAGCATTCTTTGGCATTGCCTTTCTTTAGGATTGGAATGAAGACTGACCTTTTCCAGTCCTGTAGCCACTGCTGAGTTTTCCAAATTTGTTGGCATATGGAGTGCAGCACTTTCACAGCATCATTTTTTAGGATTTGAAATAGCTCAATTACCTTGCTAGAAAAAGTTTAATTTAAAAATCTCATTATAGTCATTTTCATAGGTGATATGTTACTGATATGTTATGTGATATGTTATAGTTATTTTCATAGGTTATATGTTATATATTCTTATAAACATATTTCCCTTATAAATGAGAATATATATGAGAAGAGTTCTCGTTAATTTGGCACAAAAGTAATAGCAGTCTGCGTTGTTGAAATTTGTTTTTTGCCTTTGGAATACATTCTTATTAATATCAGTCTATATTCTTGTGCCCCTCAACCTCCTGCCATTCTACACTGTCAGGCTATAGGTGCGAAAGCAGGGTGACAAATTTAGCATTCCTTATTAATTAACATTTCTTTATTGAAATTATAGTTTTTAACAAAAATATTCCACTAAGTTTTTCAAATATTTTAAAATAAACATTTCAAGTCTAGTTGATTATGCCTTATGGTGAATAACTAATAATGAGTAATTTTCATAATGATAGTGACTGATGATGATGACAGCAATGCCCAAGATGGTTGCTTCTGTGGTGGTAGTAGCGGTGGTGATGATGATGATGGAGTTATTGGTGGTAAATTATTTAAATGGAAGCACTAAACACTAAGTTTCTCAAGCAGCAAGTTAACTTCCCAAATAAAAGGAAAATTAACACATAAAAAAAAACATGGTTTCCAGTACAGCTGTAAACCAAGACTCTAATTGCTCTTTAATGAGAACTCCAGTCTCTGAAGTGACTACATCCCAGGAGAAGTTCCGCCTATATATATAAACAGACTCCCCCCAAGTTTCCCAATCCCAGGGACCTATTATTCATGGCAGTGCTGGCCCCTTTGAGTAAATTTAGGACTAGATATAAATCTATATGGTCCTCTCACTTCCTGATATTTATTTCCTGACTGTTGAAACCAAGTCATTCACTAATACTTCCAGGAGATTATCTTTCATTTTTCCTTAGCACAGGTACTTAATTATGATTTAAAGCAACTATATCAGAAAAATATTTCTTTCATAAACTCCTATATCTAATGAGGCTATTTTCAACCATATGTTTACCTTCATCTCTAAGTAATTTTTCTTTGCGTACCCTGTTCTTATCGGCAGCAATCCTGAGCCTCTGATTGTCTGGTAGAACTGGAGGTAATAATTGTGGTGACTGATATTAAGTATGGGGTCATATTTTCCTATTTTATATTATTAGGTGATATGGGAATCAATGCTGTCTAGGATTTTCCCATCTGCACTACACTCAATGAAAGCTGTTAATTGTACTGCTCTGTGAAGCACTTCGATTTCTGATAATCCTATATTCTAGGTGGATTTTCTGTTTCTTAATATTTTAGGAGGTGGAAACTGAATAGAAGGGGATATATAGATATGATACATTCAATCTGTTGTTGCTACCTAGGCGGATTTTTCTTTGTAATAAATGAGAATAATATCTAAAAATCTTAGCTACCTCTGACAATAGTTATTATGAAGTTAACAATTGAACCACCAATAATATAACATTTAAAGTTTTCAGTGCAATGCAGCTTTTCTTGTCATTATCCCACTTCTTAAGGATTTAAAGACTCTTATACTTGGAGAAGGAAATGGCAACCCACTCCTGTGTTCTTGCCTGGAGAATCCCAGGGACAGGGGAGCCTGGTGGGCTGCCGTCTATGGGGTCGCACAGAATCGGTCACGACTGAAGCGACTTAGCAGCAGCAGCATACCTACAAAAGGGCATCCAGTGGTTCAACGGTAAAGAATCCACCTGCAGTTCAGGAGCTGCAGGCAACACGGTTCGATCCCTGGGTCAAGAATATGCCTGGAAGAGGGCATGGCTACCTGTTCCAATATTCTTGCATGGAGAATTCCATGGACAGAGGAGCCTGACTGGCTATAGTCCATAGTGTCACAAAGAGTCGGACACAACTGAAGTGACTGAGCATGCACTCATATACCTGCTGCTGCTGCTGCTGCTAAGTCACTTCAGTCGTGTCCGACTCTGTGTGACCCCATAGACGGAAGCCCACCAGGCTCCCCCATCCCTGGGATTCTCCAGGCAAGAACACTGGAGTGGGTTGCCATTTCCTTCTCCAATGTGTGAAAGTGAAAAGTGAAAGTGAAGTCGCTCAACCGTGTCCGACCCTTAGCGACCCCACGGACTGCAGCCTAGCAGGCTCCTCCATCCATGGGATTCTCTAGGCAATAGTACTGGAGTGGCTTGCCATTGCCTTCTCCGACTCATATACCTAGAGAAACATATATAGCTAGTGCCAGAGTTATTACTGTTATAGGAATCAAATGAGACAACGTATTTAAAGCACTTACATTAGAAGCAGGTTAAAAAAAGTTTTAATATATATGCTTATACACATGTATAATATATATACATGTATGGAGTAGGAAATGGTGACCCACTCCAGTATTCTTGCCCTAGAATTTCTGGGACAGAGAAGCCTGGCAGGCCCGAGTCCATGAAGTTGCAAAGAACTGGACAAAACTGAGTGACTGAGCACAATACACATGTAAGTACATATATGCATCAAAAAATCTAAAATGATAGTCATGACTGCTGCTAGCCTCCAAGGAGCAAGAAAGTGGTATTGTATTTTTTCTTATTTGTGTTTCTGATTTTCTACAATGTACATATACTGCCTTGATAACTTTTTTTAAATGCATCTGAAACTGACAATAAAATCTATCCTCTATGTCCAAAATTCAATATATTAAGTTTACTAAGTAATAATAAAGTGCTACACACAAAATAACCTACAGCAAAGCGACACAGTTCACTGACAATGAAACACACTGGTGGTCAGAAGTCTGAGGTTTTAGACCCAGTTGTGTGTCTTGCTTGGCTTTATGACTTAGGGTAGTAGAAGTTTTAGTTTAAGTTTTTTATATGCTGTGCACAAGCTAACACAGACAGTGTAAACTACATTCCACCACAACATTGCTCCGAGCTGTAGGTGTGCAGATTTCTAAGGCTACACACTTGGGCCAAGGGATGAGCTCACGATCAGAGGAAAGCAAGTCCTTGATAACTCGGAAGCCTCAGGAAAGTCACTTTTGTCTGGCACTGTGGTTTTCTCAATGTGACCATGGGTTTAAAACTTCTGCTCTTAGATATATTTATCCACATACACAAGACTTGTGTGACAAGTTAATGAGACTGACCTCTGAAAAGCATTATACAAAAGATAGTAACTGTATAAGTAAGCAATTAAAACAGTGCAGATTTAAAGGTTTTAGCTCAATGGCAAGCCACTCCAGTACTCTTGCCTAGAAAATCCCATGGATGGAGGAGCCTAGTAGGCTGCAGTCCGTGGGGTCGCTATGGGTTGGACACGACTGAGCGACTTCACTTTCCCTTTTCACTTTCACACATTGGAGAAGGAAATGGCAACCCACTCCAATGTTCTTGCCTGGAGAATCCCAGGGATGGGGGAGCCTGGTGGGCTTCCGTCTATGGGGTCACACAGAGTTGGACACGACTGAAGTGACTTAGCAGCAGCAACTTAAGAAAGACCTGTCAGAGAAGGGATATCTATAGATATACTCAGCAATGATAATCCATGCTTCTTACAGAAGCATGTCTATAATTTCAGTACTTTGTCATTAAGGAGATAATGGGGCCATGGTTTGATATTATGATCTGAACTAAAAATAATAATAATAATATTGAGAACTTGCTCTATAGTAGGTACCTATATAGGTATGTCATCAGGCTTCATGACAGATGAATTTTAATGAGAACCTCTGTGCGTGGAAAGCAGCCATCAACACTTTTTAAATGCTCCAGGTGATTACAAATACAAGAAATGGAATTGCCTTGGGCATGATTTGATAAAAATCTAAGAACAAATTCCAGACACCCAATGACAACTCACATTTTTATTGGAACTGACTTCTTGAAAAAAATATCTCTAACTATGCAATATCCCATACTACTTTTACAACCAACTTTGGAATTAGTATTACTATTATTAAAATAGCAATACAGAAATTGACCTGTAACTAAAAGATATTGATACAGTAACCCTTTCACCCTAGTACCTCATCAATTTGAGATACGTATTCATACGTTCAAAACAAATGAATATTTAAGACTTGCATAGACCACAGGGAAATTTCATTTCTGAAGCAACTACATCTCCAACTACAAAATATTAATTCTACTGCTTATTACCTACAGGACTGAAGTTTTCAGACTTGAGCCTGCATCAGCCTTTCCTGGAAACATTATATGATACACAGATCACTGTGTCCCATCCCAGAGCTCCTGACTTGGTAGGTCTGGAGTGAGGCCTGAGAATCTGTATATCTGATGTCTTCAAGTGACGCCAATGATGCTGGCCCAGGGACTAGACTTTAAAACCAGTCCAGGTTAGATGCTCGGGGCTGGTGCACTGGGATGACCCAGAGGGATGGTATGGGGAGGGAGGTGGAAGGGGGGTTCAGGATGGGGAACACGTTTACATCCGTGGCAGATTCATGTCGATGTATGGAAAACCAATGCAATATTGTAAAGTAATTAGCCTCCAATTAAAATAAATACATTTATATTTTTAAAAGGAAAAAAAATAAAAGCCTTTTACTCAAATAAATAAATAAATCTGACCTTAAAAATATAAAAATAAAACTCACTACTCTAGGATATTTCAGAAACGTGAATGTTGTAAAAGTTCTAGATCTTTCCCCCTTTTCCTCTCATCTCCATGATCTTTGAAATACCTAGGGTCTGGTCTTCCTCCCAAAAAACAGCAGGATGTGGGAACACTAATCAGAAAGGATCTCAGGATCACTCAGCTGGCCTGAGATGCACAAACTAGCTTGACCAAGCAAAACATGATGTGAGCTTTCACAGAGATCTTCATTTCTGTCCACACAGGACACCCAACCAGAGGAGAATGGCTGCAAAAAATCACTCCACAATGACAGAGTTCATTCTTGGAGGTTTAACAAATCGGCCAGAGCTCCAACTCCCCCTCTTCTTCCTCTTCCTTGGGATCTACTTGGTCACCATGGTAGGGAACCTGGGCATGATAACACTGATTCGTCTGGATGCTCAGCTTCACACCCCCATGTACTATTTCCTCAGCAACCTGTCCTTCGTGGATCTCTGCTACTCCTCTGTCATCACCCCTAAGATGCTGGTGAACTTTGTGTCAGAGAAGAACACCATCTCCTATGCAGGGTGCATGGCCCAGCTCTACTTCTTCCTGGTGTTTGTCGTTGCTGAGTGTTACATGCTGACAGTGATGGCCTATGACCGCTATGCTGCCATCTGCAGACCTCTGCTTTACAACATCATCATGTCTCATCGAGTCTGCTCCCTGCTGGTGGCTGGGGTCTATGCCATAGGATTCATTGGCTCAACCATAGAGACTGGCCTCATGTTGAAACTGCCCTATTGTGAGCGCCTCATCAGTCATTACTTCTGTGACATCCTCCCCCTCATGACGCTCTCTTGCTCTAACACCTATGACGTTGAGATGACAGTCTTTGTTTTGGCTGGATTCGACATTGTAGTCACCAGCTTAACAGTTCTAATTTCCTACGCCTTCATCCTGTCCAGTATCCTCCGCATCAGCACCACAGTGGGAAGGGCCAAAGCCTTCAGCACCTGCAGCTCCCATTTTGCAGCTGTGGGGATGTTTTATGGAACAACTGCCTTCATGTACTTGAAACCCTCCACGGCCAGCTCCCTGGCCCAGGAGAACGTGGCCTCCGTGTTCTACACCACAGTGATCCCCATGCTGAACCCCCTGATCTACAGCTTGAGGAATAAGGAGGTAAAGGCTGCCATGCAGAAAACTCTGAGGGGAAAATTGTTTTGATAAAACTGTTATTATTCTTTCTCAATTTTAAAAATAAATTGTCAGGGATCCCAGAGGGAAGCCCCTGAATGCTCGCCCACCTGGGATGGGAAGCTCTCCCTTCTCTGCACGGCTGGGTGACTGCGCCTGCCTCTTTCCCTCTTCCTTCGCCCTTCCTCTACTCTCATTTCTGTATGAAGCTAGCTGATATCAAGTTCTTTTTTTACTATTTGGGATCTATTTTCTTTCTTCTGTCCCTTTGGTAAACTCTATTGTCTTAATTGCAGTTTAACACAAATTTTAAATGTTCACAGGCTCACAGATATAGAGAAAAAAATAGTGATTACTACCAGGGAGAGGAGAGGAGGGAAGGCAAGACAAGGATAAGGGATTAATAGACACAAACTGCTACATGTGAAATTAATAGGTAACAAGGATGTATAGTACAGCACAGGGAAATATAGCCATGAGTTTACAGTACATTTCAATGCAATAAAGTATAAAAATATTGAATCACTTTATTGTACATCTGAAACTAATATAATATTGTAAATCAGCCACACTTCAATAAAAATTAAACTTTCAGCTCTGAGTTTGAAAGTCAACCACTTTTTTGTTATCTTCTATGTAGAAAATATTACTCAACTTAGTTCCTCCTTTTTGCACTTGGGAGTATACAGGGCAAAAAGAGGCAGATTGAAAGTCACCAAGTGATGCCCAGAGCATTTCTCCTCTAGACTTCCTCCTCTCCACTCTGCCACTCCTTTCTCCTGATCCCTACCAAAGGACTTGTACTTGATTCCTTTATATGACTTTCTTAGTAACAATGATAATAATGCCAACATGTTTGGGGAGGCTTACTCTGAGCAATACGACTCTTCTAAATGCTTTACATGCATTATTTCAATTACACCTCACAACAGTTCAGTTCTGTTGTTTTCCCTGTGTCATGTGGAAAGTGGAAACTTGGTTTAGTAACTTTCTCAAGATCACACAGCTGGTAAACAAAGACACTGAGATTTAAACCCAAGTCTAAGTGACTTCAGAACTCATACTCTTGGCTCTCAAATGTCCCTTTTGCTTTAGGCTGGCACATCACCTTCTGAACAACCTATTAAGCCTGCCCTTTCAACTTCACATGTCTCCTAAAACCAGTTCCTCAGACCCCCATCTTTCCTCGTCTGCCCTAGCCTCTTCTTCAGTAGAACTAAGGGAAGATTACACAAGAGTAACACTCTAGTTTGCCTGGCACTTCACCACTTTTAGCACTGGAAGACCCACACCCTGGAAAATCCCTTGGTCCCACACAAACCAAGATGGTTGGTCACCCAGGTTATCCATTGCTGCAAACACTCTTGTCCTGCTTAATTAACTCAGAGATCTACTGCCAGCCTCACCCAGTAAATCCAGTGGCAATGAGACAGTTTCTCCCCACTCTCCTTTCTTTATACCAATATCAAGGATACATGTTTTAGACTCAGCAGCCTGATATAATGCAAACACCTTGTACAGTGTAGATATCTTCTTGTCATTTCTAGCTAGTTTTGGTATTCTATTGTTTGTATCAGTGGTTTATTATGAGAAATTGGAATAACTCTAGTTTTCTCAAGCAAAAATGGCATTAACAGAGGAAATGACTTGGTAAGTTTTTTTGTATGACTACAGAAAGGGTGAGGATGCCCCTCAAAGTGACTTCACAGCAGATGTGATCTACTTGTCAAGAAGCTCCAGCTTCCACTGTGATCAATGTCACCTTGACAAGTGGCCCTCATACTCACAAAATCAGTAAACAGTAACTAAACCCAGAGATTGAACATCACCTGGCAATTTGTTAGAGACACAAATTTGGGGTCCCTGCTCCACACCTACAGAATTACTGGGTGGGCCCAGCAATCTATATTTTAATAGATCTCCTGTTGATTCTGATATACACTAAAAAGTAAGATCCTCCTCTCTCCCACCCTTAAAATTTCACACAAAAAACATTTAATTAGTGAGAACTAATTTACTTTGGCCAACTGATGCAAAGAGCTGACTTACTGAAAAAGACCCTGATGCCAGGAAAGATTGAGGGCAGGAGGAGAAGGGGACGACAGAGGATGAGGTGGTCGGATGGCATCACTGACTCAACGGACATGAGTTTGAGCAAATTCCAGGAGATTTGCTCCTGGTGTGCAGCAGTCCATGGGGTCACAAAGAATCAGACATGACTTAGCAACTGAACAACAAGAAAATTCACATCCATGACTGTAGCTACAATGCAATCTGGAATATGGAATTTTCAGCTTTTTAACCTGACTAGAAGGAGGGTAGAATGAATATTGATAGAGCCATTCCAAAGTGTCTACTCTACCTATTTTTCACGGGGAGGAGGGCACCCCAGGCTTGGGTGCAGTGTTATAATAACCTGTTTTGAATCTTATGCCCCTGCACCATCTTCCTGCTGAAATGAAAACAGCACTTCTTTTTCCTGCTTTTCTTACACATTTTCCTATTTATCTGAATATATAATAATTTTTGATATGATGCTGCAGATTTGTTGACTTTCTTAACTGTTTTTTATTTCTTTAAAATGTCTTTAAGTTTATTTTGGCAGCCAGTTAAGCTACTTGAGTGTCTTGATGTTTCTGAGGCTTAATATTTAAGTTTTGTTAGTATATATCAAGTATAGCTTTTATTCTAGAACAAATTTAGCACTAATGTTAAGATATAAAACTTCTGAGCATTCCAGGGAATGCTACAGGTTTTAAAGTTGATCTCGTTACTGGCTTATTGTTAGTCAGTAAGTCTTGTCTGACTCTTTGCAACCCCATGGACTGCAGCATGCCAGGCTTCCCTGTCCATCAGTATCTCCCAGAGTTTGTTCAAACTCATGTCCATTGAGTAGGTGATGTCATCCAACCATCTCATCCTCTGTCATCTCCTTCTCCTACTGCCCTCAACCTTTCCCAGCATCAGATCATTTCCAGTGTGTTGGGTCTTCGCATCACGTGGCCAAACTATTGGAGCTTCAGCTTCAGCATCAGTCCTTTCAGTGAATATTCAGGGTTCCCAGACCTGTGTAACTCTGATAATCAATTATTAGCTTAAAGTTTCCAGGTATTTATTCTTTGCCCAACTTCACGGAGATCTGTCTTAGAAACATATGGCCTAGACAAAGCTTGGACAAAGACACAAGAACTCATTTCTGTCCTTCTTTCCCCGTGGCTTCCTATGCTTCACTGCCCATTCCATCTACTTCAAACTCCCAACATTTTCCTCCACTCTTCTCAACTCATCAAAAATGTTGTCCTTTGTTTTCATATACCTTATTTGGGCCATGATCTAGAAAGTGTCCCCAGACAAATAGGGTAAATATAAAGCTCCTGTCATTTGGTCCTCTTCTGTCTTGGGTCATAATTCAGCATCAATGCTGTCCAATGTCTGAAAGCACTTATTTTATATATATCATCCAGTTTTTAATTGTTTATGGTGGATGGATTATGGAAAGAACACAATTCAGTCCCTAGCACACACCCACAAGTGAAAGAATATTATTACATTCGACAAAAATGAGTTAAGACACATTTCAAAAATATAGCATTGAAACATGTATATTATCATATGTGAAACGAATCGCCAGTTCAAGGTTGATGCATGTTACAGGATGCTCGGGGCTGGTATGCGGGGATGACCCAGAGGGCGGATAAGGGGAGGAGGGAGGTGGGAGGGGTTTCAGGAGGGGGAACTCATGTACACCCGGGGCGGATTCATGTCAATGTATGCAAAACCAACCAATATGATATTGTAAAATAATTAGCCTCCAATAAAAATAAAAATTAAAAAAAAAACAGTGAATAAATAAATAAATACCTTCATTGATTAAAAAAAATAATGCAAGGTGTGAAAGAGTAACAAAACTCAGAAAAATGCAATAATTGTACAATACCTCAAGAAATTACTAGAAATAAAAGGAAAAATAATTTAGGAAATTAAACTGAATTAGAAGTAATAGAAGAGCCAATAAACACAACAGATGATACTTTAGGAGAATCAGAAGGTGGAAAAGCGGGATTAAAAGAAAAAGAAATGAAGATGACCCAGAGGGAGGATAAGGGGAGGAGGGAGGTGGGAGGGGGGTTCGGGAGGGGGAACTCATGTACAAATGGGGCGTATTCATGTCAATGTATGGCAAAACCAACTAATATAATAATGTAAAATAATTAGCCTCAAATAAAAATAAGTAAATAAATAAATAAAAATAATTTATATCAAAAAAAAAGAAATTTATGGGAAGAAACAAATGTGAATACCAGGCAAAGGAGATCTAATCTTTGGTGAGTAGGAGCCACAAAGAAGAAAAGTAAAGCAAGGGACAGAACAAACAATGAAAACTATAATTCAAGGAACATTTCCCAGTTTTAAATAGAGATACATACAGATATAGAGAAAGAGATGGAGATGGATATTTGAAGGACATATTGAAAAGAAACATCACAACTAAGAAAACGAATCGCCAGTCCAGGTTCGATGCATGATACAGGATGCTCCGGGCTGGTGCACTGGGATGACCCAGAGGGGTGGGATGGGGAGGGTGGTGGGAGGGGGGGTTCAAGATGGTAAACACGTGTACACCAGGGGCAGATTCATGTCAATGTATGGTAAAACCAATACAATATTGTAAAGTAACTATCCTCCAATTAAAATAATTAAAAAAAAACTGCTGAAGAATGAATATCAGAACGTATCTTCAAAAAATTATTGAGAACCATACAGTACAAATTTTTGAGTTCTTGTTGAAAGACCGATAAACAATAACTAACCCAGAAGCAATGAACCCCTTTGGTGCCTAATTTGTAGCCTTGAAACACCATTGCCTGCCTGCATGCTCAGTTGCCCCGTAGTGCCAGACTCTGCTGCCCCAGGGGCTATAGCCCACCAGGCTCCTCTGTCCATGGGATTTCCCAGGCAAGAACACTGGAGTGGCTTGCCATTTCCTCCTCCAGGGGATTTTCCCAAGCCAGAGGTCAAACTGTCTCTTGTATGTCCTGCATTGCAGGTGTATTCTTTACCACTGAGCCACCTGGAAAGCCCTTGAAATACCATATCAGGACCAAAAGTAACCAAGTTTCTTGGAGAAATGATTGATCTCTAGTCTGAACTTTATGAGAGAAGTTCAGAACATTTGTCATATCAGCTAGTAATTAATATTAGAGACTAACTGTACTATGTCCAAAAGACTTAAGAGACAAACTGAAAAGAATTCCACAGGCCAAAGACTGAAAATTTTGAGCAACAAAAGGATAATAATTTCAATGGCCTGAAACACATAAAATATGATTAAAATTAGTGAGATTATAAAGATACTACAAAAAAAAACCAATCATCTTTAGAAGATAATACGAAACCAAGTTGTTTTAAATTTAAAAATGAAGGTGATGTGTTTTTATATGAACTGTGGTGGTGGATACTCAAATTTGTGCATGTAAAAAATTTTCAGTGAAGTAAGTGTACACACCAAGAAATGATTATAAATAAAACTGAGGAAATCAGAATAAGATCAGTGGATTGTCTATGGCAATGTGTGGTATTCCACATATGATAATTTGGAAAATGTCACCATTGCAGGAAACTGCATAAAGGGTACACAGGGTCCCTCTATATTATTTCTCAACCTACATGAGAATCTACAATTATCTCAAGAGGAAAAGTTTAATTTGAAAATCATCATTAGTAACATTTTCATAAATGATATATTCCTGAATGTATTCTTGAAAACTGCATATTCCTATAAACATATTTCTGTTATGAATGATAATATATGAGTGAAGAGCTCTTATATCTACCTACTTATGCACCCAACTCCTGCCATTCTAACACTATTGGTCTACAGGTGCAGCAGCGGGGTGATCAATTCAGCATTCCTTATAAATTCATATTCCTTTACTGAAATTGTACAGTGTTTTATTAAAAAGCTTGAGTCCGTATTAAACCCTTTAAAATAAACATTTTAAGCCTATTGATTTTGCTTGAAGGTGAATAACTAATGATGAGTAACAAGCTTAATGGTAGTGATTGATAATGGCAATGATGGTAATGACAGAGGTGGCTCTGGTGGTGGTGATGATGATGATATAGTTGTTGGATGTATAATATTGGAAAGGGAGCATTAGACTATAGTTTCCAAAGCAGAAAGATGACCCTCCCAGTAGAAGGAAAATTAACACACCTGGGAGACAAAAACCAGGATTCCCAGCACAGGTGCAAACCAAGACTCTAATTGCTCCTTTACTAATGTCTCCAGTCTCTGAAGTGACTGCCTCCCAGGAGAAGTCTTGCCCATATATATATATATATATATATATATATATATATATATATATATATATATGGCACTTCTTGTTTCTTCTCTTTATGTATATATAAAAAGACTCCCAAGTCTCCTAAGCTCAGGGACCCATTTTTCATGACAGTGCTGGTCCCTTTGAGTAAATTTAGGACTAGATGTAAGTCCTCTCATTTTCTGATACTTACTTCCCAACTGTTGAAACCGACATCCTCTATAATTTTCAGAGGACTCTGATCCATTTTTCCTCAGCACAGGTACTTAATCATGACTTGCAGCAATTTTATGAGAAATATATTTCTTCCATGAACTCCTGTTTCTAATGCAGTCTACTTGAAACTCTGTGTTTATCTTCATCTCTAAGTGGTTTTTCTTCATGTGCTGTGTTCTTATGGGCAACAATCCTGAGCCTCTGATGGTCTGGTAGAACTGGAGGTAGGAACTGTAGTGACTGATATCAAATATGGGGTCATGTTTTTATATTTTATATTATTAGATGATTATGGGAATCAATAACTAAGTCAATACTATCTAGAATTTTCCCATCAGCACTTCACTAAGAAAATGACATTCATTCTGTAATGCCCTGTAAAGCACTTTGATTCCTGGTAATGCTATATTCCAGATGGATTTTCTCTTAATATGCTTCTTATTGTTTTCAGAGGTGGAAATTGAGTAGAAAAGAATATGTTAAGATATTTTAATCTATTGTTGCTACCTAAAGGAACTTTTTCTGCTTCATAATAAATGGAAATGATATTCAAAAGTCTTAGCTATCTCTAATTCTCTCTCTTCATTTGTTATTATGAAGCTAACAATTTAAACAATAACTTAAAATGTAAAGCTTATAAATGCAATGCAGGTTTTCTTGTCTTCACACCATATCCTTAGAATTTAAAGATTCTTACCCCAGATAAGAAATATAGTTACTGCCAGAGTTGTTATTACAGGAATCAAACGACACAACATATTTTTAAGTGCTGCAGTTTAAAAAGTAGGCTGCAACATTTTTTAAATACACATGTGCTTACACACATAGGTACATGTATGTATTGAAGAAATGTAAAACGATAGTCTAGACTATTGTTATTCTCCAAGGAGCAGGAAAATGGCGCTGTACTTTTGCTTATTTGTATTTCTAATTTTGTTCAATGCACGTGTACTGCCTTGGTAATTTTTTTAAATATATCAGAAATTGACAGTAAAATTTATCGTGTCCAAAAATTCAATAAATTAAGATTACTAAATAATAACAAAGTGCTACACACAAGACAACCTACAGCAAAGCAACATAGTTTACTGAAAACAAAAGCAGACTGATAGTCAGAAGTCCTGGGTTTTAGACCCAGTTCTGCGTCTATAACTTATTTAACTTTTAGAGCTTCTGTTTCCTAAAGAATAGGAAAATAATACAACATTCCTCTTTTTTATATGCTTTGCACAATCTAAGACATCAAGAATAAAGCATGTTCAACCACAACATTGCTTAGAGCTGTAGGTGTGCAGATTGTAAAGCTACATGCTTGGGCCAAGGGAAGAGCTTATGATCAAAGAAATCACTTTCAGTTCCCAGTCCTTGGTTGTTAGGAGGTGTCTGAAAAGTCACTTCATGTCTGGCACTTCAGTTTTCTCAGTATGAAAGTGGAATGAAAATTCTATGCTAAACACATTTGTCTTTCTACTCAAAACTTTTCAGAGGAGTTAATGAGATTGACTTTTGATGAGCGTTTTCTTACAACCATGTCTATAATGTCAATCCTTGGTCATTAAAGAGATAATGACTTGATATTATGATCTGAAAATAAAAACAATGGTGAGAATAACTATTGAGTACTTCCTCTAGACCAGCAGTCCCCAGTTATTTTGGCACCAGGGACTGGTTTCATGAAAGACAATTTTTCCACAGATGAGAGTCAGGGTTGGGGAGGGGATAGTATGGGGATGACTCAAGTGCATTGCATTTATTGTGCACTTTATTTCTATTATTAATACATCAGCTCCACCTGAGATCATCAGGCATTAGATCCCAGAGGTTGGGGACCCCTGCTCTAGACAATACTAAGTTCCAGGACCAAGGCTTTACCACAGATAGATTAAATGAGAATCTCTGTGGACTGAACACAGCCATCAGTATGTTTTAAATACTCCAGTTGATTACAATTATACAGAGTTGGGAATGATTGCTTTAGAGCCTGAGGTCCAGGAAAAAAACTAATAAAGAATTTTTGACACCTAATGACAACTCACATTTTTTTATAAGAACTGACTTCTTGAAAAAAAATTTTCTAACTATGCATTATCCCACATTATTTTTACAACCACTATAGCTCTTGATATCACTAATTTCTTCATTTTTAGATGCAGAAATTGACTTGTAACTCAGTGATACTGTTGTAACTACCATATCCACCTAAAACTGCATCATTTTGAGATATGTTATCATATGTTCACATTCAGTCAGTATTTGGGCCTTTCACTGATGACAAGCGAATTTCATTTCTGAAGCAAAGTACATCTACAACTACAAAATAGGAACGCTAGTTCTTATTACCTACAGGACTGAGGTTCTCAGACTTGAACCTGCCTCAGCCTCACCTGGAGACAATACGATACACAGATCACTGGGCCCCATCCCAGAGTTCCTGGACTTGGGAGGTCTGGGGTGAGGCCTGAGAATCGGCATCTCCAATGTCTTCAGCTGTTGCAAGCAATGCTGGTACAAGGACTAGACTTTAAGACCCACTGCTCTAGGATATTTCAGAGACATGAATGTGATAAAAGTTCTGGATCTTGCCCCATTTTTCTTGTCATCTCTATGACCTCAGGGTCTGGTCTTCCTCCCAAAATAAATAGCAGTATAAGGGATCAATCATCCCAGAGGATCATAGAATCACTTAGCTGGCCCTAGATGATCAAAACTAACTTCACCAAGCAGTGCAAGAAGCAGCCTTTTATGCAGTTCTTCTCTTTCATCCCCACAGGACCCCCAACCAGAGGGGAATGGCTGCAGAAAATCACTCCACAGTGACAGAGTTCATTCTTCAGGGTTTGACAGATCGGCCAGAGCTCCAACTCCCACTCTTTTTCCTCTTCCTTGGGATCTACTTGGTCACCATGGTAGGGAACCTGGGTGTGATAACACTGATTCGTCTGAATGCTCAGCTTCACACTCCCATGTATTATTTCCTCAGCAACCTGTCCTTTGTGGATCTCTGCTACTCCTCTGTCATTACCCCTAAGATGCTGGTGAACTTTGTGTCAGAGAAAAACACCATCTCCTATGCAGGGTGCATGGCCCAGCTCTACTTGTTCCTGGTGTTTGTCATTGCTGAGTGTTACATGCTGTCAGTGATGGCCTATGACCGCTACGTTGCCATCTGCAGACCGTTGTTTTACAACATCATCATGTCTCATCGAGTCTGCTCGCTGCTGATGGTTGGGGTTTATGCCATGGGGTTCATTGGCTCAACTATAGAGACTGGCCTCATGTTGAAACAGTCCTACTGTGAGCGCCTCATAAGTTATTACTTCTGTGAAATCCTCCCCATGATGAAGCTAACCTGCTCTAGCACCTACCATGTTGAGATGACAGTCTTCTTTTTGGCTGGATTCAACATCATAGTCACCAGCTTAACAGTCCTAATTTCCTACGCCTTCATCCTGTCCAGTATCCTCCGCATCAGCACCACAGGGGGAAGGGCCAAAGCCTTCAATACGTGCAGCTCCCACTTTGCAGCTGTGGGGATGTTTTATGGAACAACTGCCTTCATGTACTTGAAACCCTCCACGGCCAGCTCCCTGGCCCAGGAGAACGTGGCCTCCGTGTTCTACACCACAGTGATCCCCATGCTGAACCCCCTGATCTACAGCTTGAGGAATAAGGACGTAAAGGCTGCCATGCAGAAAACTCTGAGGGGAAAACTGTTTTAAGGCAAATATTATTATTATTCTTTCTCAGTTTTAGAAATAAGTTGTTTGGAATCCCAGAGGGAAGCCCTCTGAATGTTCACCCAGCTGGGATGGGAAACAGCCCCTTCTCTGGATGACTGGGTGACTGCTCCTGCCTCCTTCCCTCTTTCTTCCCACCCTCTCTTTCCTCTCATTTCTGTTTGAAGCCAGCTGATGTTTAGTTCAAGTTTTCTCTCATTGGGAAATATTTTCTCTATTCTGACACTGAAAGATGAACTCCCCAGGTCGGTAGGTGCCCAATATGCTTCTGGAGATCAGTGGAGAAATAACTCCAGAAAGAATGAAGAGACGGAGCCAAAGCAAAAACAATACCCAGTTGTGAATGTGACTGGTGATGGAAGCAAGGTCCGATACTATAAAGAGCAATATTGCATAGAAACCTGGAATATTAGGTCCATGAATCAAGGCAAATTGGAAGTGATCAAACAGGAGATGGCAAAAGTGAACGTCGACATTTTAGGAATCAGCAAACTAAAATGGACTGGAATGGGTGAATTTAACTCAGATGACCATTATATCTACTACTGTGGGCAAAGATCCCTTAGATGAAATGGAGTAGCCATCATAGTCAACAAAGAGTCTGAAATGCAGTACTTGGATGCAATCTCATAAATGACAGAATGATCTCTGTTCGTTTCCAAGGCAAACCATTCAATATCACTGTAATCCAAGTCTATGCTCCGACTAGTAATGCTGAAGAAGCTGAAGTTGAAAGGTTCTATGAATACCTACAAGACTTTCTAGAATTAACACCCAAAAAAGATGTCCTTTTCATTATAGGGGACTGGAGTGCAAAAGTAGGAAGTCAAGAGATACCTGGAGTAACGGGCAAATTTCACCTTGGAGTACAGAATGAAACAGGGCAAAGGCTAATAGAGTTCTGTCAAGAGAATGCACTCTTCAAAGCAAACACCTTCTTCCAACAACACAAGAGACAACTCTACACATGGACATCACCAGATGGTCAACACCAAAATCAGATTGATTATATTCTTTGTAGCCAAAGATGGAGAAGCTCTATGTAGTCAGCAAAAACAAGACCAGGAGCTGACTGTGTCTCAGATCATGAACTCCTTATTGCCAAATTCAGACTTAAGTTGAAGAAAGTAGGGAAAACCACTAGACCATTCAGGTATGACCTAAATCATATCCCTAACGATTATACAGTGAAAGTGAGAAATAGATTTAAGGGATTAGATCTGACAGACAGAGTGCCTGATGAATTATGGTTCATGGCATTGTACAGGAGACAGGGAGCAAGAGCATCCCCAAGAAAAAGAAATGCAAAAAAGCAAAATATCTGTCTGAGGAGGCCTTACAAATAACTATGAAAAGAAGAGAAGCCAAAAGCAAAGGAGAAAAGGAAAGATATACCCATGTGAATGCAGAGTTCCAAAAATAGCAAGGAGAGATAAGAAAGCCTTCCTCAGATATCAGTGCAAAGAAATAGAGGAAAACAACAGAATGGGAAAGACTAGCTATCTCTTCAAGAAAATTAGAGATACCAAGGGAAATTCCAAGCAAAGATGGGCTCAATAAAGGACTGAAATGATATGAACCTAACAGAAGCAGAAGATATTAAGAAGAGGGGGAAGAATACACAGAAGAACTGTACAAAAAAGATCTTCATGACCCAGATAATCACGATGGTGTGATCACTCACCTAGAGCCAGACATCCTGGAATGTGAAGTCAAATGGGCCTTAGGAAGCATCACTACGAACAAAGCTAGTTTAGGTGGTGGAATTCCAGTTGAGCTATTTCAAATCCTAAAGAATGGTGCTGTGAAAGTGCTGCACTCAATATGTCAGAAAATTTGGAAAAGTCAGCAGTGGCCACAGGACTGGAAAAGGTCAGTTTTCATTCCAATCCCAAAGAAAGGCAATGCCAAAGAATGCTCAAACTACCACACAACTGCACTCATCTCACACACTAGCAAAGTAATGCTCAAAATTCTCCAAGCCAGGCTTCAACAATACATGAACCATGAACTTCCAGATGTTCAAGCTGGTTTTAGAAAAGGCAGAGGCTCCAAAGAAGACACACAGATGGCTAACAACACATGAAAAGATGCTCAACATCGCTCATAATCAGAGAAATGCAAATCAAAACCACAATGAAGTACCATTTCACGCCAGTGAGAATGGCTGCTATCCAAAATCTACAAGCAATAAATGCTGGAGAGGGTGTGGAGAGAAAGGAACCCTCTTACACTGTTGGTGGGAATGCAAACTAGTACAGCCACTATGGAGAACAGTGTGGAGATTCCTCAAAAAACTGGTAATAGAACTGCCATATGATCCAGCAATCGCACTCCTGGGCATACACACCGAGGAAACCAGAATTGAAAGAGACACATGTACTCCAATGTTCATTGCAGCATTGTTTATAATAGCGAGGATATGGAAGCAACCTAGATGTCCATCTGCAGACGAATGGATAAGAAAGCTTTGGTACATATACACAATGGAGTACTACTCAGCCATTAAAAAATGCATTTGAATCAGTTCTAATGAGGTGGATGAAACTGGAGCCTATTATACAGAGTGAAGTAAGCCAGAAAGAAAAACACCAATACAGTATACTAATGCATACATGTGGAATTTAGAAAGATGGTAACGATAACCCTGTATACAAGACAGCGAAAGAGACACAGATGTATAGAACAGTCTTTTGGAGTCTGTGGGAGAGGGCGAGGGTGGGGTGATTTGGGAGAATGGCACTGAAGCATGTATATTATCATATGTGAAACGAATCGCCAGTCCAGGTTCGAGGCATGATACAGGATGCTTGGTGCTGGTGCCCTGGGATGAACCAAAAGGATGATACGGGGAGGGAGGTGGGAGGGGGGTTCAAGATGGGGAACACATGTACACCCGGGGTGGATTCATATCAATGTATGGTAAAACCAATACAATATTGTAAAGTAATTAGCCTCCAATTAAAATAAATAAATTTTTAAAATTTTAAAAATTAAAAAATTAAAAACAAATTTTACTAATAGGGTGGATCTTGTTTTAAGTGATCTTATCACAAGAATAACAATAAAGATGAGGGAAGGAGGGAGGGAGGAAGAAAAAGGAAATGTGTTAGAGATGATGCACATGTTTTCGACATTGATTATTGTTGAGAGTTCCACAGGTGTGTACTTCTCTCCAGAATCAAGCTGTATACATCATGTACAGCTTTGTGCATGTCAATCATACCTCAATAAAAATGGTTCTTTATAAAAATGAGGGAAGCATATTAATACTCAAAGTCAATCAGTAATCACAATCTTATAGATCATCTATGTATCACTTACAAATAAAAGAAATTGGGCTAAGTCACAAGTCCAAAGTGTGGAATCTCCCCCTTTATCCCTGAACTCAAGCAGCCACTGACTTACTTTCTATCAATATACTATCTATCAATATAACAATTGATTAGTTATGACTGATTAGAGGATAAAATATGTACCCTTTTGTGTCTGGTATGTTTTGCTCAACACAGTCCCTTAAATTCCTTCATTTTGTTGTGTGTATTAGTTATACATTTCTTTTTGATTAATAGTAATTTATTGCCTGATATATTCAGGCAATAAATTACTTGGATAAATATCCAAGAATGGAATTGTTTGGTGATAGAACAGTTTATGTCTATCATAAACTTCCCAGGTGGCTCACCTGTAAAGAATCTGCCTTCAGTGCAGGAGACGCTGGGAGATGCTGGTTCAATTCCTGGCTCAGGAAGATCCCCTGAAGGAGGGCATGGCAACCCACTCCAGTATTCTTGCCTGGAGAATCCCATGGACAGAGGACCCTGGCGGTCTGCAGTCCATGAGGTCTCAAAGAGTGGGACATGACTGAAGCAACTGAGCACAAGCACGAGACCAGTTTATTAGAAACTGCCCAACAATTTTTAAAGAAACCGTCTGATTTCATTTTCCAGCAGCAGTGTATGAGAGGTTCACTTGCTCTGCATTCTCAACAAACTTGATATTGTCAGATTAACATCTCTAGTGAATACATAGTGTTCTGTCAATGTGTTTTCAATTTCATTTAACTAATACCTAATGATAATCAGCAAATTTTCATATGTAACTTGATTATTTTAAATTCTTCTTTATAGTGTCTATCCAGATTTTTGGTTCAATTTTAATTAGTTATTTGTCTTCTTGATTAGTGAATTGATCAGAGCTCTCATATGATCTGAATACAAGTACTTTGACATATCCTCCCCTGTCTGTCTTGTCTTTTCACTTCTTCAGCAGTCTATTTCAAAGAATAGAAGGTTTTATTCTTAAGTCCACTTGTCAAGTTTTGTCCTTTATGGTGGGCACTTTTGTGCTTATTCTAAAATCCCATAGCCTTTACCAACATCATGATAATTTTCCTTTTTTCCCAAAAGGTTTAAAGTCTTAAATCTAATATCTGTTTAGTTACAACTTTTTAACATGAAACAAATTTAACATATACAAAGTAAACAGAATAGTTTGCTAAATAGTCATATTCCAAACACCCAGCTCAACAATTATCAATATTTTATGCTTCTTTGATTATCTCTATCTCCACCCAAAAAAATATATAGTATGTTTTAGCCATTGTATCTTCAAGTATTTTTGTTTCCTCCCTTCCTTCTGGGATTCTAATTACACAGATGTTGAGACTGTGTAATTGAGATTGTTCTACATGTTACAGAATTTGTTCTGTCATTGAACTTCCCTTCTTCAATGTCTAATCTGCTATTCAATTCAGTTCAGTTCAGTCGCTCAGTCGTGTCCGACTCTTTGCAACCCCATGAGTCAACAGCACGCCAGGCCTCCCTGTCCATCACCAACTCCCAGAGTTCACTCAAACTCATCTCCATCGAGTCAGTGATGCTACTTTTATTCTCTGTCGTCCCCGTCTCCTCCTGCCCCCAATCCCTCCCAGCATCAGAGTCTTTTCCAGTGAGTCAACTCTTCTCATGAGGTGGCCAAAGTATTGGAGCTTCAGCTTCAGCATCAGTCCTTCCAATGAACACCCAGGACTGATCTCATTTTGAATAGACTGGTTGGTTTGATCTCCTTGCAGTCCAAGCCAAAAAATTTTACCTTATATTTTTCATCTCTGAAAGTACACTTTAATTCTTTTTTATACCTTCCATGTTTCTTTACATTATGTTCACATCTTCATTAAAATCCTTGGGTAAATAAATAAAGCTGCTTTTAAATTCTTTTTTTTAATTTATTTATTTTAATTGGAGGGTAATTACTTTACATTATTGTATTGGTTTTTGCCATACATTGACTTGAATCTGCCCCGGGTGTACATGTGTTCCCCATTTTGAACCCCCCTCCCACCTCCCTCCCCATCCCATCCCTCTGGTTCATCCCAGTACAGCAGCCCCAAGCATCCTGTATCATGCATCAAACCTGGACTGGTGATTCATTTCACATGTGATAATATACATGTTTCAATGCCATTCTCCCAAATCATCCCACCCTCGCCCTCTCCCACAGAGTCCGAAAGACTCTTTTATACATCTGTGTCTCTTTTGCTGTCTCATATACAGGGTTATCGTTATCTAATATCACCAGACAGATATTTCTATTTGCACATACCGTCTTCTGCTTTTCTTTTTTTTAAAACTAATTTATTTATTTTAATTGTAGGCTAATTACTTTACAATATTGTAGTGGTTTTTGCCATACATTGACATGAATCAACCATGGGTGTACATGTGTCCCCCATCCTGAACCCCTCTTCCACATCCCTCCCCATCCCATCCCAGGGCACCGGCTTTGAGTGCCCTGTTTCATGCATCTAAGTTGGACTAGTCATCTATTTTAATATGGTAATATACATGTTTCAATGCTACTCTCTCAAAACATCACACCCTCACCTTCTCCCACAGAGTCCAAAAGTCTATTCTTTACCTCTGTGTCTCTTTTGCTGGCTCGCATATAGGGTCATCATTACCATCTTTCTTAATTCCATGTATATGCATTAAATACTGTATTGGTGTTTTCCTTTCTGAATTACTTCACTCTGTATAATAGGCTCCAGTTCCATCCACCTCATTAGAACTGATTCAAATGTGTTCTTTTTAATATCTGAGTAATATTCCATTGTGTATTTGTGTATACATACCACAACTTTTGAACTGTGGTGTTGGAGAAGACTTTTGAGTGTCCCTTGGATTGCAAGGAGATCCAACCAGTCCATCCTACAGGAGATTGGTCCTGAGTATTCATTGGAAGGACTGATATTGAAGCTGAAACTACAATACTTTGGTCACCTGATGCAAAGAGCTGATTCATTTGAAAAGACCCTGATGCTGGGAAAGATCAAGGGCAGGAGGAGAAGGGGATGACAGAGGATGAGATGGTTGGATGGCATCACTGACTCAATGGACATGAGTTTGGTAAATTCCAGGAATTTGTGATGGAGAGGGAGGCCTGGCATGCTGCAGTCAATGGGTTTGCAAAGAGTCAGACACGACTGAGTGACTGAGCTGAACTGAACTGAACCACAAATTTCTTACCCATTTGTCTGCAGGTGGACTGCAGACATGGCTGCTTCCATGTCCTAGCTATCATAAACAGTTTTGTGATGAACACAGGTACACGTGTGTCTTTCAATTCTGTTTTCCTTGGTGTGTAGGCCCAGCAGTGGGATTGCTGGGTCATATGGCAGTTCAATCTCCAGTTTTTTAAGAAATCTTCTCACTGTTCTCCATAGTGGCTTTACTAGTTTGCATTCCTACCAACAGTGTAAGAGAGTTCCCTTTTCTCCACACCCTCTCCAGCATTTATTGTTTGTAGACTTTTTGATAGCAGCCATTCTGACCAGCATGAGATGGTACCGCATTGTGGTTTTGATTTGCATTTATCTGATAATGAGTGATGTTGAGCATATTTTCATGTGTTTGTTAGCCATCTATATGTCTTCTTTGAAGAAATGTCTGCTTAGTTCTTTGGCCCATTTTTTGATTGGGTCACTTATTTTTCTGGTATTGAGCTGCATGAGCTGCTTATATGTTTTTGAGATTAATTCTGTCAGTTGGTTCATTTGCTATTATTTTCTCCCATTCTGAAGGCTGTCTTTTCACCTAGGTTACAGTTTCCTTTGTTTTGCAAAAGCTTTTAAGTTTAATTAGGTCCCATAGGTTTATTTTTTCTTTTATTTACATTACTCTGGGAGGTGGGTCATAGAGGATCCTGCTGTGATTTATGTCGGAAAGTGTTTTGCCTATGTTCTCCTCTAGGAGTTTTATAGTTTCTGGTCTTACATTTAGATCTTTAATCCATTTTGAGTTTATTTTTGTGTATGGTGTTAGTGTTCTAGTTTCATTCTTTTACAAGTGGCTGACCAGTTTTCCCAGCACCTGTTAAAGAGATTGTCTTTTCTTCATTTTATATTCTTGCCTCCTTTGTCAAAGATGAGGTGTCCATAGGTGTGTGGATTTATCTCTGGGCTTTCTATTTTGTTCCATTGATCTATATTTCTGTCTTTATGCCAGTACCTTACTGTCTTGATGACTGTAGCTTTGTAGCATAGCCTGAAGTCAAGCAGATTTATTCCTCCAGTTCCATTCTTCTTTCTCAAGATTGCTTTGGCTATTCGAGGTTTTTTGTATTTCCATACAAATTGTGAAATTATTTGATCTAGTTCTCTGAAAAATACCATTGGTAGCTTGATAGGGATTGCATTGAATCTATAGATTACTTTGGGTAGTATACTCATTTTCACTATATTGATTCTTCCTATCTATGAACATGGTATATTTCTCCATCTATTTGTGTCCTCTTTGATTTCTTTCATCAGTGTTTTATAGTTTTCTATATATAGGTCTTTTGTTTCTTTAGGTAGATTTATGCCTAAGTATTTTATTATTTTTGTTGCAATGGTGAATGGAATTGTTTCCTTAATTTCTCTTTCTATTTTCTCATTGTTAGTGTATAGGAATGCAAGGGATTTCTCTGTGCTAATTTTATATCCTTCAACTTTACTATACTCATTGATTAGCTCTAGTAATTTTCTGGTGGTGTCTTTAGGGTTTTCTATGTATAGGACCATGCCATCTGCAAACAGTGAGAGTTTTACTTCTTCTTTTCCAATCTGGATTCCTTTTATTTCTTTTTCTTCTCTGATTGCTGTGGCTAAAACTTCCAAAACTATGTTGAATAGTAGTGGTGAGAGTGGGCACTCTTGTCTTGTTCCTGACGTTAGGGGAAATGCTTTCAATTTTTCACCATTGAGGATAATGTTTGCTGTGGGTTTGTCATATATAGCTTTTATTATGTTGAGAAATGTTCCTTCTATTCCCGCCTTCTGGAGGGTTTTTATCATAAATGGTTGTTGAATTTTGTCGAAGGCTTTCTCTGCATCTATTGAGATAATCATACAGTTTTTATCTTTCAATTTGTTAATGTGGTGTATCACATTGATTGATTTGTGAATATTGAAGAATCCTTGCATTCCTTGGATTTCAGTCATTATGTATGATCTTTTTAATATGTTGTTGGATTCTGTTTGCTAGAATTTTGTTGAGGATTTTTGCATCTATTTTCATCAGTGATATTGGCCTGTAGCTTTCTTTTTTTGTGGCATCTTTGTCTGGTTTTGGTATTAGGGTGATGGTGGCCTCATAGAATGAGTTTAGCAGTTTACCTTCCTCTGCAATTTTCTGGAAGAGTTTGAGTAGGATAGGTGCTAGCTCTTCTCTAAATTTTTGGTAGAATTCACCTGAGAAACCACCTGGTCCTGGGCTTTTGTTTGTTGGAAGATTTTTTTTTAATTGGAGGCTAATTATTTTACATTATTTTATTAGTTGGAAGATTTTTTATTACAGTTTCGAGTTCCGTGCTTGTAATGGGTCTGTTAAGATTTTCTGTTTCTTTCTGGTTCAGTTTTGGAAGGTCATACTTTTCTAAGAATTCATACATTTCTTCCAAGTTGTCCATTTTATTGACATATAGTTGCTGATAATAGACTCTTATGAAATAAAAAGTTATTTATCTGCTGTTTGTTGTGATTTCTCGATTTTCATTTCTAATTTTGTTGATTTGATTCTTCTCCTTTTTTTTCTTGGTGACTCTGGCTAATAGTTTGCCTATTTCATTTATCTTCTCGAAGAACCAGCTTTTACTTGTGTTGATTTTTGCTACAGTCTCCTTTGTTTCTTTTTCATTTATTTCTCCTAAATTTTATTATTTCTTTCCTTCTACTAACCCTGGGGTTCTTAATTTCTTCTTTTTCTAGTTGCTTTAGGTGTAAAGTTAGGTTATTTATTTGATTTTTCTCTTGTTTCTTGAGGTAAGCTTGTATTGCTATGCACTGCTTTTACCGAATCCCATAGGTTTTGGGTTGTTTTGTTTTCATTTTCACTTGTTTCTATGCATATTTTGACTCCTTTTTTCATTTCTTCTGTGATTTGTTGGTTATTCAGAAGCATGTTATTTAGCCTCCATATGTTTGTATTTTTAATAATAGTTTTTTTTTCCCTGTAGTTGACAACTAATCTTACTGCATTGTGATCAAAAAAGTCTCTTGCTTTTCTTATACATTTTTCTGCTTATCAGAATATCTAATTTTTGACAAGATGCTGGAGATTTGTTGAATGTCTTAACTGTTTTTTGTTTTTTCACGGTGTCTTGAAGTTTATTTTTGGCAGTCAGTTAAACTTTGTGCAGATTGTCTTGCTGTTTTTGAGACTGTATCTAAGTTTTGTTAGTACAGCATTTATTCAAGAACTAAATCAGAACTGATTCTAAGACACAAACTTCTTAGCTCTCTAGGGAATGCTACAAGTAAGTTTTCATGGAGAGTTCCTTACTGGGTGGTTGGAAGACAACCATCCCACAGACCTGTGTAGCTCTGATAATCAATTATTTAGCTTAAATTTTCTTGCTATTTCTTCCTTGCCCAGGTTTGTGGATTTTTATCTTAGAAATGCATACCCTAGACAAAGCTCAGACAAGACACAAGGATATCTATATGGAGATTTCTAGATTTCTTTCTTTGTGGCTTTTCATGCTTCACTTGCCATTCCAGCTACTTCAACCTCCCAACACTGGTCTCTCTTAGTTTACCAGAAATGCTGTGCTCTGTTGCCGTATACCTTCTTTGGGCCATGATCTCAAAAGGATCCCCAGACCAAGAGACACAGGTGTATAGAACAGTCTTTTGGACTCTGTGGGAGAGGGCGAGGGTGGAATGATTTGGAAGAATGGCAGTGAAACATGTATATTATCATATGTGAAACGAATCACCAGTCCAGGTTCGATGCAAGATACAGGATGCTCGGGGCTGGTGTACTGGGATGAACCAGAGGGATGGGATGGGGAGGGAGGTGGGAGGGGGTTCAAGATGGGGAACACATGTACACCTGGGGCAGATGCATGTCAATGTTTGGCAAAACCAATACAATAATGTAAAGTAATTAGCCTCAAATTAAAATAAATAAATTTTTTAAAAAAGAAAGAAAAGAGTCAGGGTGGACATAGGGTTCACCTCATCTGTTCCTCTTCTATCTTAGGTCATAAGTCAGCATTACCTGGTGTCCAGTGTATAAAAACAATTGTTTTATATATGTTGTCCAGTTTTTAATTGCATATGGTGTGTGACTAATGGAGAGAACAATCCAAAGCAAGTCCCCTCAAATGAATGAATACAACACACTCTATCAAAATGAGCTAAGACATTCTCTTTCAGGGAATGAAAGAGTAACAAAATTCAGAATTAGGAAAAATTCAGTAATGATACAATAATTCAAGAAATTCCTAGAAATGAAAGAAAAAATAATTTAAGAATTAAAAGTAATAGAAGAGCAAATAAATATAACAGATAATACTTTAGGAAAAACAGAACATGAAAGAAGGGAATGAAGAAAAGAAAAATAAAATGAAGAAACTTATGGAAAGCAACAAATGTAGATACCAGGCCATTAAGATTTAGTCTGTGGTGAGCAGGAACCACAAGGATAAAACCAAAGCAAAAGTGAAAAATATAATTCAAATTCCTTGAATTATATTTTTTACTTTTGCTTTGGATTTAGATATCTGAAGTGACATATTAAAAAGAAACATCACACCCAATAAAATGCTGAAGAATGAATATCAAAACATATCCTTAAAATTATTGAGAACCATGTAGTACAAATGTTTGAGTTCTTTTTGAAAGACCTGGAAACAATTACTAACCCCAAAACCAAGAGCCCCTGTAAAACATAGTTTATAGCCTTGAAACACCATTTCACCACTAAAAGAATACAAATATCTTGAAGAAAGTGTTGGTTTCTGGTCTGAAGAATGGAATATATGACAGGAGATCAGACCACCTTGTCTATCAGACAATACTTAATGTTAGAGACTAATAGCACCGTATCCGAAAGACTCAAGAGACAAAATAAAGAGAATTCCATAGGCCAAAGACAGGAAATTTTGAGCAACAAAAAGATAGTAGTTGTAATGGAGTAAAACACAAAAAAATACAATTAAATTAGTGAGACTATAAAGATACTAAAAATAACTAATCATCTTTGGGGGACAATAAGAAACCAAGGTACTGTTTTAAAATTAGAAAATGAAGGTGATGTGTATTTATATGAACTGTAGTGATGGATACTCAAATCTGTGCACGTGATAAATTTGCATCAAAGTAAATGTGTACACACAGAAATGAGTATAAATAAAAATAGGGAAATCTGAATAAGATCAGTAGATTTTCTGTCATAACATGCAGAATCCTATATGTGATACTGTATTATAATTTTGCAAAATATTCCCATTGGGGGAAACTGCATAAGGTACACAGGATCTCTCTATATTATTTCTTATACCTACATGTGAATCTACAATTATCTCAGAAGATAAAGTTTAGCTTAAAAATCTTCATTAGCTAATCTTCATAACATTTTCATCAACGATATATTGCTGAATGTATTCTTGACAACTGCATAGCCTTATATTCCCCTTAAGAATGAGAATATATGAGTGAAGACTTCTTATGTCTACCTCCTTATGCCCCTCAATTTCCTGCCATTTTACCACTATTGGTCTACAGTTGCAGCAACAAGGTGACAAATTTAGCATTCCTTATAAATTCATATTCCTTAATGGAAAGTATAGAGCTTGTTTTATTGAAAAATTCAAGTATGTTCTGAATTCTTTATTTTTTTTAATCCTTTAGAATAAACATTTTAAGCCTAGTTGATGATGCCTAATAGTGACTAGCTGCTGCTGCTAAGTCACTTCAGTCGTGTCCGACTCTGTGTGACCCCATAGACGGAAGCCCACCAGGCTCCCCTGTCCCTGGGATTCTCCAGGCAAGAACAGTGGAGTGAGTTGCCATTTCCTTCTCCAATAGTGACTAGCTAACGATGAGTAAAAACCGTAATGGGAGTGACTGATGGCAATGTGAACGGTGATGACCGAGGTGGTGGTGGTGGTGATTGTGGTAGTTGGTGGTAATGATGACAATGATGATGATGACATGGTTATTGGTTGTAAAATGTTTTAAAGGAGGGCATTAGACTATAGTTTCCCAAACAGCAAAGTGACTCTCCCAATAAAAGGAAAATTAGCACACCTGGGAGACAAAAAAACATGATTCACAGCAAAGGGGTAAACCAAGACTCTAATTGTTCTTTAACTCAGGTCTGCAGTCTCTGAAGTGACTGCATCCCAGGAGAAGCTGTGACCGTACTTATATAAATAAGCAGACCTAAAAGTCACCCAATCTATGAGATCTATTTTTCATGACAATGCTGGTCCCTTTGAGCAAACATAGAATTAGATATAAATCTATAGGGTCCTCTCACTCCCTGATATTTATCTCCTGACCTTTGAAATCTAGGCATCCTCTGTAATTTCTGGGAGACTGATCCATTTTTCCTCGTACAAGTACTTAATTATGATTTAAAGCAATTGTACAGGGAAAATATATCTTCCATGAACTCTTGTTTATAATGCAGGAGATTTTCAACCATATGTTTACTTCTTCTGTAAGTGTTTTTTCTTTGTGTGTTGTGTTCTTATGGGCAGTAATCCTAAGCCTCTGATGGTCTGCTAGAACTGGAGGTAATAATTGTAGTGACTGGTATCAAGTATGGGGTCATGTTTTCCTGTTTTATGTTATTAGATGATTGTGGGAGAAAATAATTCTCAGTGCTGTCTAGGGTTTTCCCATCAGCACTGCACTAAGTAAATGATGTTCACTTTGTACTGCTCTGTAAAGCCCTTTGATTTATGGTAATGGTATATTCCAGGTGGATTTTTCCAAGTTTCAAGAGGTAGAAATTGAGTAGAAGGGGATATGTAAGATATTTCAATCTATTGTTGCTACCTACTTTTTCTCATTTGTAATAAATGGAAATAATATTCAAAAAATCTTAGCTACTTCTGATAGTAATTATTATGAAGCAAACAATTTAACCACCAATAATTTAACATGTAAAGTTTACAAAGGCGATGCAGACTTTCTTGTCTTCACACCACAGCCTAAACATTCAAAGACTCTTACACTTAGAGAAGTATAATTAGTGCCAGAGTTATTATTCTTATAGAAATAACTTATTAATAATAAGCTATTATTCTTATAAGAATCAAATGACACAACACATTTTGAAGTGCTACAGTTAAAAAATAGGTTACAAAATTTTTAAATACTATTTGCAGATACACCTATAAGTATATATACACTCATAAGATGTATAAAGACGGTCTAGATTGTTGTTAGTTTCCAAGGAGCAGGAAAGTAGCATTGCATTTTTGCTTCTTAGTGTTTCTGATTTCTTACAATGCACATATAGTGCCTTGATAATTTATTTAAATATCTAAAATTGTTAATAAAATTTGTCATTTATGTCCAGAAATTCAATAGACTAAGTTTACTAAATAATAACACAAGACAACCTACATCAAATCAACATAGTTTACTGAAAACAAAATAGACTGGTAGTCAGAAGTCCGAAGTTTCATAACGAGTTGTGTGCTTGTAAATTTAGCTTTTAGAGGCTAGGTTTCCTAGAAAATAGGAAAATAATGCAATATTCTTCTTTTTTAATTAGCTATGCACAATCTAACACACCAAAGATAAAGCATGTTCAACCACAGCATTGCTTAGAGCTCTAGGTGTGCAGGTTTATAAGGCTATACATGCTTGGGCCAAGGAAAGAGCTCATGATCAGAAGAAAGCAGTTTCAGTTCCAAGTCTTTGATAATTAGGAAGCCTCAGGAAAGTCACTTCTGTCTGGCATTTCAGTTTCCTCCATATTAACATAGGAATGAAAATTCAACTCTAGACATATTTTTCTTTATACACAAAACTTGTGGGAGGAGTTAATGAGATTGACTTTTGACTAGCATTACATAAAAGTTAGTAGCTGTAAAAGTGAGCAAAGAAAATAGTGCAAATTTAGGGTTTTAGCTTAAGAAATATTTATTTAAGAAAATGGATATCTATAGCAATGATGATCCATGCTTCTTCTAGCCATGTGTTTAATGTGAGTACTTTGTCAATAAGGAGATCTGGCTTTATATTATGATCTGAAAATAAAAACAACAACAATAGTAAGAGTAGCTACTGAGTCCTACTCTAGACCTGTGGTCCCCAATCTTTTGAATATCAGGGAATGGTTCTGTGGAAGACAATTTTTCCATGGACCCGGGCAGCAATGGGGTGGTTTTGGGATGATTCAAGGACATTATCTTTATTGTGCACTTTAATATTACTACATCAAGTCCACCTAAGATCATCAGGCATTAGATCCCAAAGGTTGAGGTCCCTTGCTCTAGACGATGCTAAGTGCCAAGACTGAGGCCTCAGCACAGAAGGATTAAATCAGAACCTCTGTAGACCACGAAGAATTCCAGACACCTAATGACACATCACATTTTTATGGAACTGGCTTTTTGAAAAATATTTTCTAACTATATATTATCCAATATTATTTTTAAAACCACATTAGGAATTGATATCACTAATTTCATATTTCAGATACAGAAACTGACTTGTAACTCAGTGATACTGTTGTAACTACCATATCACCCTGACACTAAATTTGTTTGAGACAAGTTTGCATATGTTCACAATCGGTGAACATTTAGGACTTCCATAGACCACAGGGAAGTTTCATTTCAGAAGCAAAATACATCTCCAACTACAAAATATGAATTCTACTGCTTATTATCTACAGGATAACAAGGTTCTCAGACTTGAACCTTCATCAGCCTCACCTGGAGACAGTATGGTACACAGATCACTGGACTCCATCCCGGAGTTCTTGGCTTGGGAGGTCTGGGATGAGGCCACAGAATCTGCATCTCTAATGTCTTCAGGTGATGCAAGCAATGTGAGTACAGGGACTAGACTTTAAGACCCACTGCTCTAGGATATTTCAGAGATACGAATATGGTAAAAGTTCTGGATATTGCTCCATTTTTCTTCTCATTTCTATGACCTTTGAAATATTCAAGGTCTGGTCTTCCTCCCAAAACAAACATCAGGATGAGGGAATATTCATCAGGAAAGATACCAGGATCACTCTGCTGGTCCCAAATGCTCAAAACTAGCTTCACCAAGCAGTGCAAGAAGCAGCCTTTCAGGTAGTTCTTCTCTCCCATCCCCACAGGGCCCCCAACCAGAGGAGAATGGCTACAGAAAATCACTCTACAGTGACAGAGTTCATTCTTCAAGGTCTGACAGATCGGCCAGAGCTCCAGCTCCCACTTTTCTTCCTCTTCCTTGGGATCTACTTGGTCACCATGATAGGGAACCTGGGTGTAATAACACTGATTTGTCTGAATGCCCACCTTCACACCCCCATGTACTATTTCCTCAGCAACCTGTCCTTTGTGGATCTCTGCTACTCTTCTGTCATTACCCCTAAGATGCTGGTGAACTTTGTGTCAGAGAAGAACACCATCTCCTATGCAGGGTGCATGTCCCAGCTCTACTTCTTCTTGGTGTTTGTCATTGCTGAGTGTTACATGCTGACAGTGATGGCCTATGACCGCTATGCTGCCATCTGCAGACCTCTGCTTTACAACATCATCATGTCTCATCGAGTCTGCTCCCTGCTGGTGGCTGGGGTCTATGCCATGGGGCTCATTGGCTCAACCATAGAGACTGGCCTCATGTTGAAACAGTCCTATTGTGAGCACCTCATCAGTTATTACTTCTGTGAAATCCTCCCCCTCATGAAGCTAACCTGCTCTAGCACCTACCATGTTGAGATGATAGTCTTCATTTTTGCTGTATTCAACTTCATAGTCACCAGTTCAACAGTCCTAATTTCCTATGCCTTCATCCTGACCAGTATTCTCCGCATCAGCACCACAGAGGGAAGGTCCAAAGCCTTCAGCACCTGCAGCTCCCACTTTGCAGCCGTGGGGATTTTCTATGGAACGACTGCATTCATGTACTTTAAACCCTCCACGGCCAGTTTCCTGGCACAGGAGAATGTGGCCTCTGTGTTCTACACCACAGTGATCCCCATGCTGAACCCCCTGATCTACAGCTTGAGGAATAAGGAGGTAAAGGTGGCCATCCAGAAAACTCTGAGGGAAAAATTCTTTTGATAAAAATGTTATGATTCTTTCTCAGTTTTAAAAATAACTTGTTATGAATCCCAGAGGGGAGCACTCCAAATGCTCACCCACTTGGATTTGGAAACAGTCCCTTCCTTGCCAGACTGGGTAACTGCTCTTGCCTCCTTCCCTCTTCCTTCCCACCTTCTGTCTCCTCCCACTTCTGTTTGAAGCCAGCTGATGTTAAGTTGGATGAAGCACAAGCTGGAATCAAGATTGCTAGGAGAAATATCAATAACCTCAGATATGCAGGAGACACCAATCTTATGGCAGAAAGCAAAGAACTAAAGAGCCTTGATGAAAGTGAAAGAGGAGAGTGAAAAAGCTGACTTAAAACTCAACATTCAAAAAACTGAGATCATGGCAACCAGTCCCATCACCTAATGGCAAATAGATGGGGAAACAATGGAAACAGTAACAGATATTATTTGGGGGGTGGGGGACTCCAAAATCACTGCAGATGGTGACTGCAGTCATGAAATTAAAAGATGCTTGCTCCTTTGAAGAAAAGCTATGGCCAACCTGCTGGGAGTGATTGGGGGCGGGAGGAGACAGGGACGACAGAGAATGAGATGGCTGGATGGCATCACCAACTCGATGGACATGAGTTTGAGTGAACTCCAGGAGTTGGTGGTGGACAGGGAGGCCTGGCATTCTGTGATTCATGGGGTCGCGGGGAGTTGGACACAACTGAGCGACTGAACTGAACTGAACTGAGACATCATATTAAAAAGCAGAGACGTTACTTTGCCAAAAATGGTCCATTTAGTCAAAGCTATGGTTTTTCCAGTAGTCATGTATGGATGTGAGAGTTGGACTATGAAGAAAGCTGAGCACCAAAGAATTGATGCTTTTGAACTGGGGTGTTGGAGAAGACTCTTGATATTCCCTTGGACTGCAAGGAGATCAAACCAGTCAATCCTCAAAGAAATCAGTTCTGAATATTCATTGGAAGGACTGATACCGAAGCTGAAACTCCAATACTTTGGCCACCTGATGTGAAGAACCGACTCCTTGGAAAAGATTCTGATGCTGGGAGAGACAGAAGGCAGGAGGAGAAGGGGACAACAGAGGATGAGATGGTTGGATGGCATCACTGACTTGATGGACATGAGTTTGAGCAAGCTCCAGGCGTTGTTGCTGGACAGGGAAGCCTGGCATGCTGCAGTCCATGGGGTTGCCAAGAGTCAGACACGACTGGGCACTAAACTACTGACTGATGTTAAGTTCATCTTTTCTCTCATTGAGAAGCATTTTCTCTATTCTGACCCTTTGGCAAACTCTATTCTCTTAATTGTAATTTAATATATGTCTTAAAATTTCATAGAATCAGAGAACAAACAGTGGCTACTGGGATGGGGGCACACTTGACAACCAGGGGATTAAGCTCACAACTACTATGTATAAAATAAAGAAGGAATAAGGATGCGTGGTACAGCACAGGGAAATAAACCAATTAGTTTATGGTGACTTTAAGTGTATTAACTATAAAAATACTGAATAACTTTGTTGTATGTCTGAAAGTAATAGAATATTGTAAATCAACTACCTTTCAATTAAAAATTAAACTTTCATTGTTGAATTTTAGAGTCATTCACTGTTTAATTACCTTCTGTGTAGAAAACATTGCTCAACCCAGTTACTACTTATTTGCTTTTGCATGGGTGTGTGCTAAGATGGTTCAGTGGTGTCCAACTCGGTGTGACCCTGTGGCGCATAGCCTACCAGTCTCCTTTGTCCATGGCAAGAATACTGAAATGGGTTTCCATGCCCTCCTCCAGGGAATCTTCCCAGCCCTGCTATGAAACCCATGTCTTTTAGGTCTCCTGCATTGGTAGGTGGGTTCTTTATCACTGGCTTCACCTGGGAAGCCATATTTGCACTTGGAAGTACACAATGCAGAGAGTGATGAAATTGAGTCACCAAGAAGTAATATTTAGAGCTTTCTCATCTAGACTCCCTCATCCATTTTCTTTGACTTCTCCCTACATTTTTCTGCCCAAGAACTTCTGCCTGGTCATTTTATGTGACTTTTTAGTCATGATTATAATAATGCCACCCACTACCATGTTTTGGGGAACCTACTCTGAGCCGCACAGCTCTTCTAAATGCTTTGTATGCCTTATTTCAATTATACTTCACAATAGTTAAGTACCACTGTTTTTCCCATTTCACTGTGAAATTTGATGTAAATTGCTCAAGGTCACACAGCTGGTAAACAAAGACTTGGGAACTCAAACCCAAGTCTACGTGACTCTGTAACCCACACTCTTGGCTCTCAGTCATCTTGCCCTTTGCTTTATGCTGTTGTTCCCTATGAACAGCAATTAACCCTGCCCTAATTGTGCTCTCGGAGAAGGCAATGGCAAGCCACTCCAGTACTCTTGCCTAGAAAATCCCATGGATGGAGGAGCCTGGTAGGCTGCAGTCCGTGGGGTCGCTAAGGGTCGGACACGACTGAGCGACTTCACTTTCACTTTTCACTTTCACACATTGGAGAAGGAAATGGCAACCCACTCCAGTGTTCTTGCCTGGAGAGTCCCAGGGACGGGGGAGCCTGGTGGGCTTCCGTCTATGGGGTCACACAGAGTCGGACACGACTGAAGTGACTTAGCAGCAGCAGCAGCAATTGTGCTCTTCCAATCTCCAGTGTCTCCTGTAATCAGTTCCTCAGATTCTCACCTTTCATCTCCCCTAATTTCTTCACACTTATCAGCAACTTCTTTTTATAACTAAGGAAAGTTTACACTAGAGGGACCAGCTCAGCAGTTCACCAGACACTTCACCAGTTTTAGCTCTGGAAGCCTCCACCCTGGGAAACCCTTCTGTTCCAAAAAACCAGAATGACTGGTCACCAGATTCCATGCTGTTACAACTCACTTCCCCTACTTAATTAGCTCAGAGATCCACAACCTACCTCAGCCAGTAAATCCAGTGGCCTTGAGACAAAGTTTCTCCCCACTCCTCTTGCTTTATTCCAATATCAAGGATACATGCTTTAGACTTAGCAGCCTGATATAATGCATAAGATTGATAGATACTTCTTGCCATTCCCAGCTACTTCTGGTATTCACTTGTATCGATCAGTGGTTTATTATCAGAAATGGACATAACTCCAGTTTTCTCAGGCAGAAAGGCAGTGAATAAGGGAATAACTTGCTTACAGTTTAATTAATGTCTAAAGAAAGGGTGAGGCTACCTCCTAAGTGACTTCACGTTAGACCTGACCCACAGCTGCCACTGTGACCACTGCCACCATGTAAAATGGCCCTCATACTCGCAAAATTATTAATAAGCAACCGAGTTCTGGGGTAGAGCATTACCTGGAAACTTGTTAAAGATGCAAATTTGGGGTTTCTGCTGCCAGAACACAATACTTAAAGAAGCCCCCGTCCACAGTCACAGCTTGCCCCATCCACCTCACACCTCTTCTTCTGTCCCACTCAACAAGCACTCCAACCATACCTTGACACACAGCCATTCCCTGGCCATCCTTTGCTCTGGGGGTGAACAGTTAGATGTGTGCTCTGCCTCTGGTAGATGGGACTTGGGAAGAGCCCTAGTGAATTATAAAAGTTCTTATATGACCTGAATACAAGTCCTTTGACATTGACCATATTCCCCTCTCTGTGTCTTGTCTTTTCACTTCTTCAATAGTCTATTTCCAAGAATAGAAGTTTTCATTTTTTGTTGTCATTTTTTGTCTTTTATGGTGGGTACTTTTGTGCTTATTCTAAAATCCCTTAGCCTATACCAACATCATGAAAATTTTCATTTTTTTCAGAAGTTTTAAAATGTTTGCTTTTACTCTTAAATCAATTATCTATTTAGTCACAACTTTTTAATATGAAAAAAATTTAATATATACAGAGTAAAGAGAAGAGTTGTCTAAACATCCATATACCCAACACCCAGCTCAACAATTATTAACATTTTGTTCTTCTTTGATTATCTCTATGTCCAGCCACCAAATATAGCATATTTTAGCCATTGCATCTTCAAATATTTTTTGTTTATTCTCTTCCTTCCTGGACTCTAATTACACAATTGTTTAGACCACTTGAAATTGTTCTACATGTTACTGAGGTTGTTTGTTGTTTTTCTGTGTGGTTTAGTTTAATAGTTGCTCTTTCATTAATCTTTTCTTCTTCAATGTCTAACCTGCTGTTGCATGTGTGTGTGCTAAGTCACTTCAGTCATGTCTGACTCTGCGACCCCTATGGACTGTAACCTGTCAGGCTCCTCTGTCCATGGGATTCTCCAAGCAAGAATATTGGAGTGGGCTTCCATTTCCTTCTCCAGGCAGAATGGCCATCATCAAAAAAATCTACAAACAATAAACACTGGAGATGGTGTTGAGACAAGGGTACCCTTCTACACTGTTGATGGGAATGTAAATTGGTGCAACCAATGGAAAACAGTATGGAGGTTCCTTAAAAAACTAAAAATAGAGTTACCATATTGCCCAACAATCCCACTTTTGAGCATATATCTGGAGAAACCATAATTTGAAAAGATACATGCACTCCAGTGTTCATTGTAGCACTATTTACAATAGCCAGGACATGGAAGCAACCCAAATGTCCATCGATAGAGGAATGGATAAAGAAGATGTGGTACATATATACAATGGAATATCACTCAGTCATTAAAAGGAATTAAATAGTGCCATTTGCAGCAACATGGATGAACTAGAGATTATCATACTAAGATAAGTAGGTCAGACAGAGAAGGACAAATAATATGTGATCACTCATATGTGGAATCTTAAAAATGAGTACAAATGAACTTATCTATAAAACAGAAATAGAGTTACAAATACAGAAAACAAAATGGTTATCGGGGGTGATAGAGGAAGGTATAAATTGGGAGATTGGGACTCACATATACACACTCAGTTCAGTCGCTCAGTCGTGTCCAACTCTTTGTGACCCCATGAACCACAGCACACCAGGCCTCCCTGTCCATCACCAACTCCCAGAGTTTACCCAAACTCATGTCCATTGAGTCAGCGATGCCATCCAACCATCTCATCTTCTGTCGTCCCCTTCTCCTCTCACCTTCAATCTTTCCCAAAATCAGGGTCTTTTCAAATGAGTCAGCTTTTCGCATCAGGTGGCCAAAGTACTGAAGTTTCAGCTTCAATATCAGGCCTTTCAATGAACACCCAGGATAGACTGGTTGGATCTCCTTGCAGTCCAAGGGACTCTCAAGAGTCTTCTCCAACACCACAGTTCAAAAGCATCAATTCTTCTGTGCTCAGCTTTCTTTATAGTCCAACTCTCACATCCATACATGACCACTGGAAAAACCATAGCCTTGACTAGATGGACCTTTGTTGGCAAAGTAATATCTCTGCTTTTTAATATGCTGTCTAGGTTGGTCATAACTTTCCTTCCAAGGAGCAAGCGTCTTTTAATTTCAAGGATGCAATCACCATCTGCAGTGATTTTGGAGCCCAGAAAAATAAAGCAAGCCATTGTTTCCACTGTTTCCCTATCTATTTGCCATGAAGTGATGGGACCGGATGCCATGATCTTTGTTTTCTGAATGTTGAGCTTTAAGCCAACTTTTTCACTCTCCTCTTTCACTTTCATCAAGAGGCTCTTTAGTTCTTCTTCACTTTCTGCCATGAGGGTGGTGTCATCTGCGTATCTGAAGTTATTGCTATTTCTCCTAGCAATTTTGATTCCATCTTGTGCTTCCTCCAGCCCAGCGTTTCTCATGATGTACTCTGCATATAAGTTAAATAAGCAGGGTGACATATATACACTACTATATATAAAACAGACAATAAGGACCTACTGTTTAACACAGGGAACTCTACTCAATACTCCATAATGACCTATATGGGAAATAAATCCAGATAAGACTGGATATATATTTATATGCATAACTGATTTACTTTACATCAGAAGTCAATACAACATTGTAAATCAACTACACTCCGATTTTTTTTTAATTTACAAATCCCTAGGGCAATTACAGAAACTTTGTCAAAAGTCATAAAAGCCAGTACACTCTAAAATCCCCAAAACAAATGTGTGCATAAATAATAAATAAAACGGTGCATTAGCAACATTTTCATACATGATATACATGATATATGACTGCCTATATTCTTGAAAAGTATATAGTATTTTCCACATATTTCTCTACAGAATGATTAGACTCTAAGTTTCCCAAGCTGCAAGATGACTTTCCCAATAAAGGAAATTAACACACTTGGGACACACAAAAAAAAACTATGATTCCAGCAGAAGTGTAAACCAAGACTCTAATAGCTCCTTTACTAAGGTCTCCAGTCTCTGAAGTGACTGCATCCCAGAAGTTCTGCCCATATATACATAAACGGACCCCCAAGACTCCCAATCCCAGAGACCGATTATTCATGACAGTGCTGGTCCCTTTGAATAAATTTAGGAGTAGACACAAATCTGTATGGTCCTTTCATATGTTGATAATTATTTACTAACTATTGAAACCAAGGCAGCCTCTATAATTTCCAGGAGTCTCTGATCTGTTTTTCTTCAGCACAGGTACTTAATTATGACTTAAAGCAATTGTATGAGAAATATATTTCTTCCATGAACTCCTGCTTCTAATGCAGGCTATTTTCAGCCATACGTTTACCTTCATTTCTAAGTGGTTTTTCTTCATGTGCTGTGTTCTTTATGGATGGCAACTCTGAGCCTCTGATGATCTGGTAGAACCGGAGGTAATAACTGTAGTGACTGATATCATGTATGGGATCATGCTTTCCTGTTTTATATTGTTAGATGATTATGGGAGAAAATAATTAATCAGTGCTGTCTAGGATTTTCCCATCAGCACTTCACTAAGTTAGTGGCATTCACTCTGTGCTACCCTGTGAGGCACTTTGATTTCTAATAACAGTATATTCTAGATGGATTTTCTATGTTTCTTATTGTTTCTGGAGGTGGAAATTGAGTAGAGGGGATATATAAGATATTTTTAATCTATTGTTGCTACCATGAGGAAATTTTTCTCCTTTGTAATAAATTAAAACAATATTCAAAAAATCTTAACTACCTTTAATAATGGTTATTATGAAGTTAATAATTGAACCACTGATAATTTAACATATGAAGTTTACAATGCAATGTATTTTCTTGTCATTACACTACATCCTAAGGATTTAAAGACTCCTCCACCTAGAAAAACATATATAGCTAGTGCTGGAGTCATTACTGTTATAGGACTCAAATGAGAATGTATTTTAAAGTGTTAATTAAAAAACATGTTATAAAATTTTGTTAATATATACATGTTTATACACATGTAAGTACACATATGCTGTGAAAATATCTAAGATGATAGTCATGGCTGCTGTTAATCTCCAAGGTGTGAAAAAATAATATTGTATTTTTGCTTATTTGTATTTCTGATTTTCTATAAGGCACATATACTGTCTTGGTAATTTTTTTTAATAAATCTGAAATTGGCAATAAAATCTATCATTTATGTCCAAAATTCAATACATTAAGTTTACTAAATAACAATAAAGTGCTACACACAAGACAACCTAGAACAAAGTAAAATAATTTACTGAAAACAAAATAGACAGGTGGTCATAAATCCTGGGTTTTAGACCCAGTTCAGAGTCTTGCTAGTTTTATGACTTCAGGTAACTTATTTAACTTTTAGAGCTTCAGTTTCCTAGAGAATAGGAAAATAATGCAACATTCCTCTTTGTGATATGGTATGCACAATCTGAGATATCAAGGATAAAGCACAGTCAATCACAGCATTGCTTAGAGCTGTAGGCACACTGATTTGTAAATCTACACACTTAGGCCAAGGGAAGAGCTCATGATCAGAAGAAAGCAGTTTCAGTTCCAAGTCCTTGATACTTCGGAAGCCTTGGGAAAGTCACTTCCTGTCTGGCACTACAGTTTTCTCCATAGGAACATGGTAATGAAAATTCTACTCTTAGACCCCTTTCTCCACATACCAAAACTTATGAAAGTTGTTAATGAGAATGACCTTTGAAAAGCTTTATATGAAAGTTAGTAACTGTATAAGTACACAGTGAAAGCAGGCAAATTTAAGGGTTTTGCTTAAGAAATAGATAACAGAAAAAGGATATCTATAGGTATCATATTTAGCAATGATGATTCATGCTTCTTATGACATGTCTGTAATTTATGTACTTTGTCATTAGGGAGATAATTGGGCCATTGTTTCGTATTATGATCTGAAAATAGACCTAACAATAATAATAGTTAAAGAAGCTATTGAGTATTTACTCTGGACTATTCAAGGTGCTAGGGTGCAGACTTCACCACAGATGAATTAATCAGAACCTCTATGGGAGAAACATAGCCACCAATAATTTTTAAAAGCTCCAGGAGATTATAATATGCAAGAAATATTGAGAACGATTGTCTTAGGGCCTGAAGTCCAATAAAAAAAATAAGAACAAAAAACAAATTCCAGACATCTAGGGGTTTCTCTGGTGGCTCAAAGGGTAAAAAACCTGCCTGCAATGCAGGAGACCTGGATTTCATCCCTGGGTCAGAAAAAAATCCCCCGGAGAAGGGACTGGCCACCCACTCCAGTATGTTAGCCTGGAAAAGTCACAGACAGAGAATCCTGGGAGCCTACAGTCCATGGGGTCCCAGAGAGTTAGACACAACTGAGCGACTAAATGTAGTGCCATTTCACATTTTTATAGGAACTGACTTCTTGAAAACTAATAATTATGCATTGTCCCATATTACATTTACAGCCACCTTAGGGATTGGTATCATTCATTTCCTCAACTTTCAATACAGTCATTGACTTTTAACTCAATGATATTGTTGTAACTACCATATCCCCCTGACACTGCATCAGTTTGAGACAGATTATCATATGTTCACATTAAGTCAATATTTAGGATTTGCAGAAGGGATAGAATTTCATTTCTGAAAGAAAACATATCTCTGATATTAATTCTACTGCTTATTACCTACAGGATTGAGATTCTCAGACTTGCTCCTACATAAGCCTCACCTGGAGATAGTATGATACACAGATCACTGGGCCCCTTCCCAGAGTTTATGATTTGGTAGCTCTGAAGTGAGACCTGACAATTTGCATCTCTAATATCTTCAAGTGATGTCAATGACGCTGATCCATGGACTAGACATTAAGACCTATTGCTCTAAGATATTTGAAAAACAAGAAAGAGGTAAACATTCTATATCTTGCCTGCCTTTTCCTCACATCTCCATGATCCTCAGTATACACAGGGTCTGATATTCCTCCCAAAATAAACAACAGGATAAGGAATCTTTCATCAAGAAGGATCCCAGAATCATTCAGCTGGCCTCAGAAGTTCAAACAAGCTTCACAAAGCAGTTCAAGATGCAGCCTTTCATGCAGTTCCTCTCTCTCATCCCCACAGGTTCTCCAACCAGAGGAGAATGGCTGCAGAAAATCACTCTATAGTGACAAGAGTTCGTTCTTGGAAGTTTAACAAATCGACCAGAGCTCCAGCTCCCCCTTTTCTTCCTCTTCCTTGGGATCTACTTGATCACCATGGTAGGGAACCTGAGCGTGATAACATTTATTTGTCTGAATGCTCAGCTTCACACTCCCATGTACCATTTTCTCAACACTCTGTCCTTTGTGGATCTCAGCTACTCCTCTGTCATTACCCCTAAGAAGCTGGTGAACTTTGTGTCAGAGACGAACATCATCTCCTATGCAGGATCCATGCCCTAGCTCTACTTCTTCCTCGTGTTTGTCGTTGCTGAGTGTTACATGCTCACAGTGATGGCCTATGACTGCTATGTTGCCATCTGAAGACCTTTTCTTTACAATGTCATCATGTCTCATTGATCCTGCTTCCTGCTATTGGAACCATATAGAGACTAGATCATGTTGAAACTGTCCTATTGTGAGATACTCATCAGTCATTATTACTGTGACTTACTTGCCCCTGTGAAGCTCTCCTGCTCTAGCACCGATCCTATTGATATGATAGTATTCTTTTTGGCTGGATTTGACATCACAGTCACCAGCTTAACAATCCTTATTTCCTATACCTTCATCCTGTCCAGTATCCTCCACATCAGCATCACAGAAGAAAGGTCCAAAGACTTCAGCACCTGCAGCTCCCACTTTGCAGCTGTGGGGATGTTCTATGGAACGACCACCTTCATGTACTTGAAACCCTCAACAGCCAGTTCCCTGGCCCAGGAGAATGTGAACTCCATGTTTTATACTGCAGTGATCCCCATGCTGAACCCGATTATCTACAGTTTGAAAAATAAGGACGTAAAGACTGCCATGCAGAAACCTCTGAGAGGAAAAATGTTTTAAGGCAAATGTTACTATTCTTTCTTAATTTTAAAAGTAAGTTGTTATGAATCCCAGAGAGGAGCCCCACGAATGCTCACCCACATGGGATGGGAAACATTCCCTTCTCTGCTTGGCTGGGAGACTGCTCCTTGCTCCTTCTGACCTTCTTTCTGCCCACGCTTTCCTCTGATTTCTTCATCTTTTCTCTCATTTGGGAAGCATTTTATATATCCTGACTCCCATAGGTAGACTCCACTATCTTAATTGGAATTTAACATTAATTTTAAATATTCACAGACTCACACATAGAGGAACTAGTGTTTACCAGGGAGGAGAGGAAAGACAGGACAGGAAGAGACTATTATGAACAACTATATGACAATAAAATGGATAACCTGGGAGAAATGGACAGATTCTTAGAAAAGCTCAATCTTCCAAGACTAAACCAGGAAGAAATAGAAATTATGAACAACCCAATTGCAAGCACTGAAATTGAAGCTGTGATCAAAAATCTCCCAAAAAACGAAAGCCCAGGACCAGAAGGCTTCACAGAAGAATTCTATCATTTAGAAAAGAGCTAATGCCTAACCTTCTAAAACTCTTTTAAAAAATTGCAGAGGAAGGAACTCTTCCAAACTCATTCTATGAGGCCACAACCACCCTGATATCAAAAGCAAAGACAACACAAAAAAAGGAAACTACAGGCCAATATCATTGATGAATATAGATGCAAAAATCCTCAGCAAAATTTTAGCAAACAGAATTCAGCAACACATCAAAAAGCTCATACACCATGATCAGTCTGGTTTACCCCAGAAGAGCAAGGATTCTTTATAATATGCAAATCAATCAATGTGATACACCGTATTAACAAATTGAAAGATAAAAACCATATGATGGACTTATCAAGAAACAAAGGGAGAAGAACCAAATCAATAAAATTAGAAATGAAAATGGAGAGATCACAACTGACAACATAGAAATACAAAGGATTATTAGAGAATACTATCAGCAATTATATGGCAATAAAATGAATAACCTGGAAGAAATGGACAAATTCCTAGAAAAATACAACTTTCCAAAACTGAGCCAGGAAGAAATAGAAAATCTGAACAGACCCATCACAAGCACGGAAATTGAAACTGTAATCAAAAATCTCCCAGCAAACAAAAGCCCAGGTCCAGACGGCTTCACAGATGAATTCTACCAAAAATTTAGAGAAAAGCTAACACCTATTCTACTCAAACACTTCCATAAAATTGCTGAGGAAGGGAAACTTCCAAACTCATTCTATGAGGCCACCATCACCCTAATCCCAAAACCTGGTAAAGACCCCACAAAAAAAGAAAACTACAGGCCAATATCACTGATGAACATAGATGCAAAAATCCTTAACAAAATTCTAGCAATCAGAATCCAACAGCATATTAAGAAGATCATACATCATGACCAAGTGGGCTTTATCCCAGGAATGCAAGGATTCTTCAATATCCGCAAATCAGTCAACGTAATACACCACATTAACAAACTGAAAAATAAAAATCATATGATTATCTCAATAGATGCAGAGAAAGCCTTTGACAAAATTCAACATCCATTTATGATAAAAACCCTCCAGAAAGTGGGAATAGAAGGGACATACCTCAACATAATAAAAGCTATATATGACAAACCCACAGCAAACATTATCCTCAATGGTGAAAAACTGAAAGCATTTCCCCTAAAGTCAGGAACAAGACAAGGGTGCCCACTCTCACCACTACTATTCAACATAGTTCTGGAAGTTTTGGCTACAGCAATCAGAGCAGAAAAAGACATAAAAGGAATACAAATTGGAAAAGAAGAAGTAAAACTTTCACTGTTCGCTGATGACATGATCCTCTACACAGAAAACCCTAAAGACTCTACCAGAAAACTACTAGAGCTAATCAATGATTACAGTAACGTTGCAGGATATAAAATCAACACACAGAAATCCCTTGCATTCCTATACACTAATAATGAGAAAATAGAAAGAGAAATTAAGGAAACTATTCCATTCACTGTTGCAACGAAAAGAATTAAATACTTAGGAATATATCTACCTAAGGAAACAAAAGACTTGTACATAGAAAACTATAAAACACTACTGAAAGCAATCAAAGAGGACACTAATACATGGAGAAATATACCATGTTCATGGATTGGAAGAATAAATATTGTAAAAATGAGTATACTACCCAAAGTAATTTATACATTCAATGCAATCCCTATCAAGCTACCAAAGATATTTTTCACAGAACTAGAACAAATAATCTCACAATTTGTATGGAAATACAAAAAACCTCGAATAGCCAAAGCAATCTTGAGGAAGAAAAATGGAACTGGGGGAATTAACCTGCCGGACTTCAGGCTCTACTACAAAGCCACAGTCATCAAGACAGTATGGTACTGGCATAAAGACAGAAATATAGATCAATGGAACAAAATAGAAAGCCCAGAGATAAATCCACGCATCTATGGACACCTCATCTTTGACAAAGGAGGCAAGAATATCAAATGGAGAAAAGACAGTCTCTTTAACAAGTGGTGCTGGGAAAACTGGTCAGCCACTTGTAAAAGAATGAAACTAGAACACTTCCTAACACCATACACCAAAATAAACTCAAAATGGATTAGAGAGCTAAATGTAAGACCAGAAACTATAAAACTCCTAGAGGAGAACGTAGGCAAAACACTCTCCGACACAAATCACAGCAGGATCCTCCATGACCCACCTCCCAGAATATTGGAAATAAAAGCAAAAATAAACAAATGGGACCTAATTAAAATCAAAAGCTTCTGTACAGCAAAGGAAACTATAAGTAAGGTGAAAAGACAGCCTTCAGAATGGGAGAAAATAATAGCAAATGAAGCAACTGATAAAGGATTAATCTCCAAATTATACAAGCAGCTCCTGCAGCTCAATTCCAGAAAATAAATGACCCAATCAAAAAATGGGCCAAAGAACTAAACAGACATTTCTCCAAAGAAGACATAAAGATGGCTAACAAACACATGAAAAAATGCTCAACATCCCTCATAATCAGAGAGATGCAAATCAAAACCACAATGAGATACCATTTCACACCAGTCAGAATGGCTGCTATCCAAAAGTCTACATGCAATAAATGCTGGAGAGGATGTGGAGAGAAAGGAACCCTCTTACACTGTTGGTGGGAATGCAAACTAGTACAGCCACTATGGAGAACAGTGTGGAGATTCCTCAAAAAATTGGAAATAGAACTGCCATATGATCCAGCAATCGCACTCCTGGGCATACACACCGAGGAAACCAGAATTGAAAGAGACACGTGTACTCCAATGTTCATTGCAGCACTGTCTATAATAGCCAGGACATGGAAGCAACCTAGATGTCCATCTGCAGACGAATGGATAAGAAAGCTTTGGTACATATACACAATGGAGTATTATTCAGCCATTAAAAAGAATACATTTGAATCAGTTCTAATGAGGTGGATGAAACTGGAGCCTATTATACAGAGTGAAGCAAGCCAGAAAGAAAAACACCAATACAGTATACTAACACATATATATGGAATTTAGAAAGATGCAAATGATAACCCTGTATATGAGACAGCAAGAGACACAGATGTATAGAACAGTCTTTGGGACTCTATGGGAGAGGGTGAGGGTGGGATGATTTGGGAGAATGGCATTGAAACACGTATGTTGTCATATGTGAAACGAATCACTAGTTCAGGGTCAATACATGTTATAGGATGCTCGGGGCTGGCATGCGGGGATGACCCAGAGGGAGGAAAAAGGGAGGAGGGAGGTGGGAGGGGGGTTCAGGAGGGGGAACTTATGTAAACCCGGGGCAAATTCATATCAATGTATGGCAAAACCAACCAATATAATATTGTAAAATAATTTGCCTCCAATAAAAAATAAATTAATTACCTAAAAAAAAAACCATATGATGATCTCAATAGATGCAGAAAAAACCTTTGACAAAATTCATCACCCATCTATTATTAAAACTCTTCAAAAATGGGCATAGAAGGAACCTACCTCAACATAGGAAAGGCCGTATATGATAAGCCTACAGAAAACATTAGTCTAAATGGTGAAAAACTTAAAGCATTCCCTCTAAGATGAGGAACAAGACAAGGGTGTCCATTTCTGCCACTTTTATTCAACATAGTTCTGGAAGTCTTAGCTACAGCAATCAGAGAAGAAAAAGAAAGGAATCCAGATCAGAAAAGAAAAAGCAAAGCTCTCACTGTTTGCAGCTGACAAGATAATGTACATAGAAAACCCTAAAGATACTATCAGAAAATGACTAGAGCTAATCAGTGAATTTAGCAAAGTTGCAGGATACAAAATCAATACTCAGAAATCACTTGCATTTCTATATACTAACAATGAAAAATCAGAAAAAGAAATTAAGGAATGAATCCCATTCACCATTGCAGCAAAAAAACCAAGTATCTAAAAATAAACTTATGCAAGGAGACAAAAGAACTGTACAGAGAAAATTATAAGACACTAAGGAAAGAAGTCAAAGACGACATAAACAGATGGAGAGCTATTTCATGTTCCTGGGTAGGAAGAATCAATATTGTGAAAATGACTATATGACCAAACACAATCTAGAGATTCAATGTGATCCCTATAAAATTACAAATGGCATTTTTCACAGAACTAGAACAAAAAATTTCACAATCCATACGGAAACACAAAAGGCCCCGAATAGCCAAAGCAGTCTTGAGAAAGAAGAATGGAGCTAGAGGAATCAACCTTCCTGACTTCAGATTATACTATGAAGCTACAGTCATCAAGACAGTATGGTACTGGCACAAAAACGGAAATATAGATCAATGGAACAAGATAGAAAGCCCAGAAATAAACCCATGCACGCACCTAGGGGTACCTTATTTTTGACAAAGGAGGCAAGAAAATACCATGGGGCAGATACAGCCTCTTCATGGACAGCGACATGTAAAAGAATGAAATTAGAACAATTCCTAACACCACACACACAGATAAACTCAAAATGGATTAAAGACCTAAGTGTAAGACCAGAAAGTATAAAACTCTTACAGGAAAACACAGGCAGAAACTCGATGACATAAATCAAAGCAAGATCCTCTATGACCCACCTCCTAGAGTAACAAAAACAAAAGTAAACAAGTGGGACCTGATTAAACATAAAAGCTTTTGCACAGCAAAGGACACTATAAGCAAGCTGAAAATACAGTCCTCAGAATGGGAGAAAATAATAGCAAATGAAACAACTGACAAAGGATTAATTTCCAAAATATGCAAGCAACTCATACAACTCAAAAACAGAAAGACAAGAAAACCAATCAAAATGTGAGGGAAAGACCTAAACAGACATATCTCTAAAGAAGACATACAGATGGCTACCAAACACATGAAAAGATGCTCAACATCACTCATTATTCAGTTCAGTTCAGTCACTCAGTCGTGTCTGACTCTTTGCGACCCCATGAACCGCAGCATGCCAGGCCTCCCTATCCATCACCAACTCCTGGAGTCCACCCAAACCCATGTCCATTGAGTCAGTGATGCCATCCAACCATCTCATCCTCTGTCATCCCCTTCTCTTCCTGGCCTCAATCTTTCCCGGCATCATGGTCTTTTCCAATGAGTCAGCTCTTTGCATCAGGTGACCAAAGTATTGGAGTTTCAGCTTCAACATCAGTCCTTCCAATGAACACCCAGGACTGATCTCCTTTAGGATGGACTGGTTGGATCTCCTTGCAGTCCAAGGGACTCTCAAGAGTCTTCTCCAGCACCACAGTTCAAAAGCATCAATTCTTCTGTGCTCAGCTTTCTTTATAGTCCAACTCTCACATCCATACATGACCACTGGAAAAACCATAGCCTTAACTAGACAGACCTTTGTTGACAAAGTAGCGTCTCTGCTTTTTAATATGCTGTCTAGGCTGGTCTAACTTTCCTTCCAAGGAGTAAGCATCTCTTAATTTCATGGCTGCAATCACCATCTGCAGTGATTTTGGAGTCCAGAAAAATAAAATCAGCCACTGTTTCCGCTGTTTCCCCATCTATTTGCCATGAAGTGATGGGACCGGATGCCACAATTTTAGTTTTCTGAATGCTGAGCTTTAAGTCAACTTTTTCACTCTCCTGTTTCACTTTCATCAAGAGGCTCTTTAGTTCTTCTTCACTTTTTGCCATAAGGGTGGTGTCATCTGCATATCTGAGGTGATTGATATTTCTCCCGGCAATCTTGATTCCAGCTTGTGTTTCCTCCAGCCCAGTGTTTCTCATGATGTACTCTGCATATAAGTCAAATAAGCAGGGTGACAATATACAGCCTTAACATACTCCTTTGACTTTCTATTTGGAACCAGTCTGTTGTTCCATGTCCAGTTCTAACTGTTGCTTCCTGACCTGCATACAGGTTTCTCAAGAGGCAGGTCAGGTGGTCTGGTTTTCCCATCTCTTTCAGAATGTTCCACAGTTTATTGTGATCCACACAGTCAAAGGCTTTGGAATAGTCAATAAAGCAGAAATAGATGTTTTTCTGGAACTCTCTTGCTTTTTCGATGATCCAGTGGATGCTGGCAATTTAGAGAAATGCAAATTAAAACTTCAATGAGATGTCACCTCACAGCAGTCAGAATGGCCATCATCAAAAAGTCTACGAGCAATAAATGCCAAAGAGGGTGGGGAGAAAAGGCAATGCTCTGGAACTGTTGGAGGGAATGTAAATTGATACAGCCACTATGGAAGATGGTATGGAGATTCCTTTAAAAACTAGGAATAAAACCACTATATGACCCAGCAATCCCACTCCTAGGCATATACTCTGAGAAACCAAACTGCAACAGATGCATGTATCCCATTGTTCATCGCAGCACAATTTATAATAGCTAGAACATGGAAGCAACCTAGATGTCCATTGACAGATGAATGGATGAAGAAGTTGTTGTAATAAACACAGTGGAATAATACTCAGCCATAAAAAGCAATGCATTTGAGTCAGTTTTGATGAGGTGGATGAACCTAGAACCTATTATACAGAGTGAAGTGAGTCAGGAAGAGAAAGATAAATATCGTATTCTAACACATATACATGGAATCTAGAAGAATGGTAGTGAAGAACTAGGGCAGCAGGGAGGCAAAGATATAGAGAATAGACTCATAGACATGTGGAGAGGGGAGGAGAGGGTGAGATGCTTGGAAAGAATAACATGGAAAGTTACATTACCATATGTAAATAGATAGCTAATGGGAATTTGCTGTATGGAAACTCAAACAGAGGCTCTGTATAAACCTAAAGGGGTGGGATGGGGAGGGAGATGGGAAGGAGGTTCAAAAGGGAGGGGTTATATGTCTACCTATGGATGATTCATGTTGAGGTTTGGCAGAAAAAAAACAAAATTCTGTAAAGCAGTTATCTATCAATAAAAAATAAGTAAAAAAGAATACTAGAGTTGGTTGTGATTTCCTCCTCCAGAGGATCTTCCTGATGCAGAGATCAAATACACATCTCTTATGTCTTCTTAACTATAAGTTCATTTCGGTCACTCAGTCATGTCCGACTCTCTGCAACCCCATGGACTGCAGCATGCCAGGTTTCCCTGTCCATCACCAACTCCTGGAGCTTGCTCAAACTCAACTCTGTTGAGTCGGTGATGCCATCCAACCATCTTATCCTCTGTCATCCCATTCTCCTCCCATCTTCAATCTTTCCCAACATCAGGGTCTTTTCCAATGAGACATTTCTTTTAATGTGAGTGGAGTTACCATTCGCTAACTCAACCTTGATAATATATTAAAAAGCAGAGACATTACTTTGCCAACAAAGGTCCGTCTAGTCAAGGCTATGGTTTTTCCCGTGGTCATGTATGGATGTGAGAGTTGGACTGTGAAGAAAGCTGATCGCCGAAGAAATGATGCTTTTGAACTGTGGTGTTGGAGAAGACTCTTGAGAGTCCCTTGGACTGCAAGGAGATCCAACCAGTCCATTCTAAGGGAGATCAATCCTGGGTGTTCATTGGAAGGACTGATGCTAAAGCTGAAACTGCAATACTTTGGCCACCTCATGCGACGAGTTGACTCACTGGAAAAACTCTGATGCTGGGAAAGGTTGGGGGTGGGAGGAGAAGGGGACGACAGAGAATGAGATGGCTGGATGGCATCACCGACTCTGTGGACATGAGTTTGAGTGAACTCTGGGAGTTGGTGATGGACAGGGAGGCCTGGCGTGCTGTGATTCATGGGGTCGCGGAGACTCGGACATGACTGAGCGACTGAACTGAACTGAACTGTAAGTGGAGTATACTACAAAAAATATTGAATAAGTATGTTCTATATCCCAAGCTATATTGATATTGTACATCAATTACACCTCAATAAAACATTAAACTTTCAACAGTGAGTTTGGAATGCACCTTTTGATTAATTTCTATGTAGAAAATGTAACTTAATTTACAATCTACGTTTTGCACCTGAGGGAGAGAGAGGTGGAATAAAAGTCTCCAGCAGTGATGTCCAGAACCTTCCTCATCTGGACATCTTCCTCTTCTCTCCTTCACTCCTCTCTAGCGATCTCTATGTAAGGACTCCTACTTGATCCCTTCATGTAACAGAGTAACAATAATAATGACGCCAGCCACTAACATGTTTTTCAACATTTACCTGAGCCCTGAAATTCTTCTAACACTTTATATGTGTTATTTCAATACACCTCACAACAGTTAGGTACTGTTTTCCCCATTTCACTCTGGAAATGCGGTTTAGTAACTTGCTGAAGGTCACACATCTGGTGAACAAAGACACTGGGAATCAGGCCCAAGTCTAAGGGACATTGGGCCCACACTATTGTCTCTCAAATATCCCCTTTGTTTTAACCTGGCGCCTCCTTTGAAGAGTCAATCACACCTGCCCAAATTGTGCTCTTCCAATTTCAAATGCCTCCTAAAATCAGTTCCTCAGAAATTCACCGTTTATCATCTGCCCTAGTCTCCCCATGTTTACAGGCAACTTCATCAGAATAAGGAAACAGAGTGACCAGCTCACCAGGTTTCCTGGCACTTCACCATGTTTCACACTGGAAGCCCCACCTGGGGAAACCACCAAACCTAGACAAACCAGGATGATTGTTCATCCAGATTATACATTGCTGCCAAATCACTTTCTGCTTAATTAACACAGAGATCTACGGCCAGTGTTGCTCAGTAAATCCCGTGGCAATAGGACAAAATTTCCCCCTACGACCTTTGCTTTGTAATATCAAGGATATGTGTTTCAGGCTCAGCAGCCTGACACAGCGCAATGGATTTATAATATTTTCTCATGTATAACTATTTTTTGGTATTCTGTTTTATCAATCAGTGATTTATAATGAGAAGCACATATAACTCTACTTATCTGCAGCAAAACAGAATAAATACAGTGAATGACTTGGTTAGAGTTGATTTAATGACTAAAGAAAGTGTGAGGATGCCCCTAAAGTGACTTCAGAATTGATGTGACTCCCTGATGCTACTGTGACCACTGCCACTACAAATGAAGCCTCTCATAAAAGCCACTCAAAAATCAGTAAACAGATGAACCCTGGGTTCGAACATCACCTGGAACCTTGTTAGAGATGCAAATTTGGGATCCCTGCTCCACACCTACAAAGTTACTGACTGGAGCCCAGTAATCTGTGTTGCAATAGATATCCTGGTGATTCCAATATAAACTAAAGGGTGAGAACCACCTCACTCCCACCTTTTAAATCTCACCAAAAAATGCATTTAAAAATTAGTGGAAACTAATTCATGACTCTAGCTATAGGGGACACTGGGATATGTGATTTTCAGCTTTTTACTTGAGTAGAACGAGGGTAGAACCCATGTGGAGAGAGCCATTCCCAGCTCTGTTCTCTAACAGCTTTTCCTGGGGAGGAGGGCACTTCAAACCAGGGAGCACCGTTCTCACTCCCTGTGAGAAATCATAGGTCACTGAATCATCTTCCTGGTGAAGTGGAAATGGCCCCTCCCTCTTTCCTCTACAAAACACTTATGTATTTAAACTTGTTTTTTTTTTTTCTTCCAGTCTCTTTTGGTTGGTGTATTAAGGGGAAATGGATTCCCAGACAGCTCAGTGGTAAAGAATCCACTTGCCAATACAGGAGACCTGGGTTTGATCCCTGGGTTGGAAAGAGCCCCTGGATCAGGAAATGGCCACTGACTCCAGTATTCTTTCAAAGAACCCCAGGGACAGGGGAGCCTGACGGACAACAGTCCGTGGGGTCGCAAGGAAATAGACACGATTACAAAGCATGTCTCAAGTCAAGAGCAACCCAGTGATCTCCCAAGCCAGTTTGGAGCTCTTTGGAGAGCCTGCTCTCACACAGGCTGAGTATCTTCTAGAAGACAAAGAGTGGACGTGCCCTGGAAGTGTTCACCAGCATGTTCTACTTCTATGAGATCCTAAAGTTCAGAGCAATGATGAGACTCGTTGCTCTACCACTCTGCGGGGGAGAGAAGCAGAGAGACGTGTTCCTGCCAGTATTAATCTTAATTCCCCTGTGTCCTGACCTTCCCTGTCCTGTGCCCCTGGGACAGGCAGGTACACCTGACCAGGGCCAATGAGGGTTTAGTGCACAGGATCTTTGGAGAAGAGCCATTTTTTATATCCATAGTTTTGTGTGTGCCAAAACTACACTTTTTGTTGGTTACTAGTCATCCATTGCCTGAATATATCCACAAATTTGTTTCCTCACCTCTTACTGGAAAGTTGGCTATTTCCAGTTTGGACTGATGAATAAAGCAGAGATAAGCATTCATGGAACAACAGATTGGTTCCAAATAGGAAAAGGAGTACGTCAAGGTTGTATATTGTCACCCTGCTTATTTAACTTATATGCAGAGTACATCATGAGGAACACTGGGCTGGAAGAAGCACAAGCTGGAATCAAGATTGCCAGGAGAAATATCAATAACCTCAGATATGCAGATGACACCACCCTTATGGCAGAAAGTGAAGAGGAACTCAAAGGCCTTTTGATGAAAGTGAAAGAGGAGAGTGAAAAGGTTGGCTTGAAGCTCAACATTCAGAAAACGAAGATCATGGCATCTGGTCCCATCACTTCATGGGAAATAGATGGGGAAACAGTGGAAACAGTGTCAGACTTTATTTTTGGGGGCTCCAAAATCACTTCGGATGCTGATTGCAGCCATGAAATTAAAAGACACTTGCTCCTTGGAAAGAAAGTTATGACCAGCCTAGATAGCATATTAAAAAGCAGAGACATTACTTTGCCAACAAAGGTCCATCTAGTCAAGGCTATGGTTTTTCCCGTGGTCATGTATGGATGTGAGAGTTGGACTGTGAAGAAAGCTGATCGCCAAAGAAATGATGCTTTTGAACTGTTGTGCTGGAGAAGACTCTTGAGAGTCCCTTGGACTGCAAGGAGATCCAACCAGTCCATTCTAAAGGAGATCAATCCTGGGTGTTCATTGGAAGGACTGATGCTAAAGCTGAAACTCCAATACTTTGGCCACCTCATGCGACGAGTTGACTCCCTGGAAAAGAGTCTGATGCTAGGAGGGATTGGGGGTAGGAGGAGACGGGGACGGCAGAGAATGAGATGTCTGGATGGCATCACCGACTCAATGGACATGAGTTTGAGTGAACTCTGGGAGTTGGTGATGGACAGGGAGGCCTGGCGTGCTGTGGTTCATGGGGTCGCAAAGAGTCGGACACGACTAAGCAACTGAACTGAACTGAAGCATTCATATAAAGAATTCTTTATAATCATATTTTTTCATTTAGCTTGGATACATATCTAGCAGTGGAATTGGAATACACAAGTTCATAAGAAACTGCCAAAAGATTTTATTAAAAGATGGTTTAGCAATTTTTCAACAGCAGTGAACGTCTAATCTATTGTGAGTAGGAGCCACAAAGGAGAAAACCAAAGCATGGGACAGAGCAAACAAAAAAAACTATAATGCAAGGAAATTTGCTTATTGTGAATTAGATATTTGAAATGACATATTGAAAAAAATCATACCTACCTAAAAAAACTGAAGAATTAATATTAAAACATATCCTAATAAAATTGAGAACCATGGAGTATAGTTTTTTTTAGTTCTTTCTTAACTAGAAAAAGTGACTAACCCAGAAGCAATGGGCCCCTGTAGGAATCCACTTTGACCTTAAGACACCATTTCACCACTAAAAGAAAATGACTCTCTTAAAGACATGGTTGATTTCTGGTCTGAAGAATGGAATTGACAAGCCCAGAACACTTTGTCATATCAGATAAGAGTCAGTATTAGAGACTAATAGTACTGTGTCCAAAAATACTCAAGAAGCAAGCTGAAGAGAATTCCTCAGGCCAAAGAGAGAAAATTTTGAGCAATAAAATGAGAATAAATGCAATGGACTGAAATACATAAAATATGATCAAATCAATGAGATTATAGAGATATAATCTATCTATATATAAATATATATGTAAAGAAAAATAACTCATCATCTTTGGAGTGTAAGACAGCAAACAGTTATTTAGAAAATGAGAATGAAGGTGATTTAAGTGTTTTTATATGAACTGTGGTGGCTGATACTCAATCTGTGCATGTGATAAAATTACCTTGAAGTACATTTACAAATGAACCAGGAGAAATCAGAGTTCAGTGGACTATCTATTGCAACATGCAATATTCCACATGTGATATTGTACTATAATTCTGCAAAATGCTACCATTGGGCTAGCTATTTAAAGGATACATAGCATCTATCTATATATTATTTCTGGTACCTCCATGTGAGTATATTCTACAGTTATCTCAAAAGTTTAATTTACAATCTGAATTAGCAACATTTTCATAGATGATAGAAGAATGTATTCGTGAAAAGTACATTTTCTTTTAAACGTATTTCCTTTATGAATGACAAAATGCTCATGCAGCGTTCTTAAAAGCCTACCTTCTTATGCCCCTCAACCTCCTGCAATTCTAACACTACTCATCTAAAGATGCAGGAGCAAAGTGAAAATTTCAGCGTTCCTTATAAACTGGCTTTTCTTTACTGAAATTATACAGTTTTTTAATTAAAATAGTTGCATCTGTTTTAAAGACACTTTAAAATAAACACTTAAAGCCTAGCTGATGAGCCTAATAGTGAATAAGTGATGATGAGTAAAAAGTGTAATAGTGGCAGTGACTGATGATGGTGTCGATGGTAATGACCAAGTTGGTTGTGGGTGTTTGTGGTGATGCTGGTGGAAGTGGTGATGTTGATGTTAATGATGATGATGTTAATTGTGTTAATGATGATGATGATGGATTTGTTGGGTGGGTGTAAAATATTTGAAAGGATGCATTCGATTATAGTTTCTCAAGCAGCAAGTTGACTTCCCCAGTAAAAGGAAAATTAACACACTTGGGACACAAAAACACAAAAACCAGGATCCTAATTGCTCCTTTTCTAAGGACTCCGGTCTCTGAAGTGACTCCATCCCAGGAGAATCTCTAATCCATATACCCACATATTTAAACAGACCTCCAGGTCGCCCCATCTCAGTGACCATATTTCATTACATAAGCCTGTGTGATCTCATTTCCTATGACTTATTTCCTGACTGTTGAAACCGAGGCATATCCTAAAATTTCCAGGAGAGCGTGTTCCATTTTTCATCAGCACAGGTATTTGATTACAATTTAAAGCAACTGTATGAGAAAAACATTTCTTTCATGAGCTCTTGTTTCTAATACAAGCTATTTGCAATCGTATTTACCTTCATCTCTAAGGTAAGGGTTATTTCTTGTGTCCTACATTCTTATGGGCAGCAATCCTAAGCCTCTGATGGTCTGCTAGAACTGGAGTAATAATTGCAATGACTAATAACAAGTATAGGGTCATGTTTTCCTATTTTATGATGCTAGATAACTATGGGAAAAATTAAGTAAATCAGTACTGTCTAGGTTTTCCTATCTGCACTAAGTCAGCGGTGATCCCACTGTGCTGACCTGTAAAGCACTTTGACTTCTGCTAATGATAAACCCTAGGTGGATTTTCCATGTTTCTAATTGTTTCAAGAGGTGGAAATTGAGTAAAAGGGCTATGCAAGATGGTTTTAATATAGTGTTTCTACCTACAAGAAATATTTCTTTTCTCATTTAATGTAAATAATAATCAAAAATCTTAGTTACCTCTGAGAATATTTATTATGAAATTAATAATTTAAGGATCAATAATTTATGTAAAAATCACAACGCAATGCAGATTTTCTTGTCTTCACACCCCATCCTAAGGATTTAAAGGCTCTTACACAAAGAAAATGGCAAGCCACTCCAGTACTGTTGCCTAGAAAATCCCATGGATGGAGGAGCCTGGTGGGCTGCAGTCTGTGGGATCGCTAAAGGTCGGACACGACTGAGCGACTTCACTTTCACTTTTCACTTTCACACATTGGAGAAGGAAATGGCAACCCACTCCAGTGTTCTTGCCTGGAGAATCCCAGGGACGGGGGAGCCTGGTGGGCTTCCGTCTAAGGGGTCACACAGAGTTGGACGCGACTGAAGTGACTCAGCAGCAGCAGCAGCACACAAAGAAAAAGAAATAAAGTGAGTGCCAGAGCTACTATTTTATAGGAATCAAATGACAATGTATTTTAAAGTACTACAGTTTAAAAAGCAGTTTGTAAAATGCATTTTAAAAGATAAATTTATGCTTATCAAAGGAAAGATATATGCATTGAAAAAAATCTGAAAGGAAAGTTTTTAATCTCCAAGGAAAAAGAAAGGGAGATTATATTTTTGTTATTTATAGGTCTGATTTTCTACAATGCACATTTACTAGTTTGGTCATTTTTCTTTAATGCATCTGAAATTGGCAATAAAATTGACCCTCTATGTCCAAACATTCAATAAATAAATTAAGTTTACTAAATAATAACAAGTGCTAGGCACAAGATGACCTTTACTACACACAAGAACAACATAGTTTTATGAAAACAAAACAGACTGGTGGTCAGCCCACAAGATCACAAAGAGTCAGACTCAACTGGAGCATTTTACCATACTTAACTATTAGAACTTCCCGTAAAAGCCCAGGCAGCCCCAGAGGAGAGAAAGGCACACAAAACCAGCTGCACACTGCGAGGTCCCGCTCATCTTCTCCTGCCAGAGCACCAAAATCAACTAGTTGTTCAACAACCATTGGCAGGAAGACACTGAAACCCTCCATAAAAAGATATCCCGCATCCAGAGACAAAGAGGAAGCTTCAAAGAAACGGTAGGAGGGACACAGTTGTGACAAAAATCAAATTCTATGGCGGATTCATGTCAATGTATGGCAAAACCAACCAATATAATATTGTAAAATAATTAGCCTCCAATAAAAAAAGAATTAAATTCTAAACCTGCTGGGTAAGGCACCACAAACTGGAGAACAATAACACTAAAGAAGTTGTCGCACTGTGTGAAGGTTCTAGGCCCCAAATCAGGCTCCCCAGCCTGGGGATCTGGCCAAGGGACTGGGAATCCCCAGGGAATCTGATTTTGAAGACCAGTGGGATTTGATTACAGAATTTCCACAGGACTGAAGAAACAGAGACTCCATTCTTGGAGGGCACAAACAAAACCTTTTGCGCACCTGGACCCAGGGGAAAGGAACACTGACCCCACTTGAGACTGAGCCCGACCTACTTGCGAGTGTTTGAGTGCCCCCTGCAGAGGTGAGGGTCAGCAGTGGCACACCACAGGGACGTGGGTACTGGTGCAGCAGTCCTAGGACACAGTCTAGGTGTAAGTCCTCTTGGAGGTCATCAATAGCCCTACCAGCCTGCAGACTCCAGAACTGGGTCAGCTCAGGCCAAACAACCAGAGGGAGCACATCCCCACCCATCAGCAGACAATAGGATAAAAGTTTTACTGAGCATGGCCTTGCCCACCAGAGCAAGATCCAGTATTCGCCCACAGCCAGACCCTCCCATCAGGAAGCCTGTACAAACCTCTTACCCTCTTTCACCAGAGGGCAGACAGAAGAAATAAGAATTACAAACCCAGCAGCCTCAGAACTAACAACTTCTAGAGCTTCAATTTCCTAGAGAATTGGAAAATAATATAGCATTCATCCTTTTTGCATGCTATACAAAAGCTAAGATGTCAAGTATAAAGTATGTTCAGCCACAACACTGCTTAGAGCTGTAGGTGTGCAGATTTGGAAGTCTACATACTTGGGACAAAGGAAGAGCTCATGATCAGAAGTAAGCGGTTTCAGTCCTTGATAATTAGGAAGCCTCAGGAAAGTTACTTCCTGTCTGGCACTTCAATTTTCTCAATAGGAACATGGGAAAAAAAAGAAAGAGAAGTCGCTCAGTCGTGTCCGACTCTTTGTGACCTCAGGGACTATAGCCTACCAGGCTTCTCCATCCATGGGATTTTCCAGGCAAGAGTACTGGAATGGGTTGCCATTCCCTTCTCCAGGGCATCTTCCCGACCCAGGGATCGAACCTGGGTCTCCTGCATGGCAGGCAGACGCTTTACCCTCTGAGCCACCACATTTCTCCTCACACACAAAACTGTGCGGAGGAGTTAATGAAAGTGATCTTCGAAGAGCGTTATATGAAAGGTAGTAACTATATAACTGAGCAATTAGAATAGTGCAAATTTGTGTTTTAGCTTTAAAAATGCCCTGGCTATTATAAACAGTGTATGGAAGCAACCTAGATGTCCATCTGCAGACGAATGGATAAGAAAGCTTTGGTACATATACACAATGGAGTATTTCTCAGCCATCAAAAAGAATGCATTTGAATCAGTTTTAATGAGGTGGATGAAACTGGAGCCAATTATACAGAGTGAAGTAAGCCAGAAAGAAGAACATCAATACCGTATATTAACGCATATATATGGAATTTAGAAAAATGGTAACCTGAACCCTGTATAAGAGACTGCAAAAGAGACATAGGCATTTAGAACAGTCTTTGGGACTCTGTGGGAGAGGGTGAAGGTGGAATGATTGGAGAGAATGGAATTGTAGCATGTATATTATCATAAGTGACCAGTCCAGGTTCGACGCATAAATTTTCCTCTGTTCATTTCTTTGCATTTGTGCTTTTTTAATAAAATTCTTTTTTAGAAATAAAAAAAAATAAAAATAAAAAAAAATAAAAATGCATGTCAGATAAGGGATTACCTATAGGTATCATATCCAGCAATGACAATCCATACTTCTTAGGACATGTCTATAATTTCAGTACTTTGTCATTAGGGAGCTAATACTTTGATATTATGATCTAAAAGTAAAAGCAAGGACAAAAAGTAGCTATTGAGCACTTACTCTGGAGTATCCTATGTACCAGGGCCCAGGCTTCACCACAGAGGAAACTCTCTGGGTGGAATGCAGCCATCAGTCCTTTTTAAATGCTCCAGGTGATAATAATACACAGCCAATGTGGAGAAGCACTGTCTTAGGATCTGAGTACAGTTAAAAAAAAAACTAAAAAAATTCCAGACACCTAGACAACTCACATTTTTATAGGAAATGATATTTTGAAAAGAATTTGAAAATATGCATGATCCTGTATTATTTTTATAACCACCTTTAGAATTGGTATTACTATTTTTTTCATTGTTCAGACACAGAAATGGATTGTAACTCAATAGTACTGTTGTCATTACCATGTATCACCCTGACACTGCATCAGTTTGAGGTAAGTATTCATATGTTCACATTCAATGACTATTTAGGACTTGCACAGGCAACAGGGGAATTTCATTTCTGAAGCAAATTACATCTCAAACAACAAGATATGAATTATACTGTGTATTGCCTACAGGATAGAGGTTGTCAGACTTGAGCCTATATCAGCCTCACCTGGAGACAGTATGATACACAGATCACTGGGCCCCATCTCAGAGTTCCTGACTTGGTAGGTCTGGGGTGAGACCTGAGAATCTGCATCTTTAATGTCTTCAAGTGATGCCAATGATGCAGGTCCAGGGATAGACTTTAAAATCACCTGCTCTAGACTATTTGAGAATCAAGAGTGATAGAAGGTCCAGACCTTGACCACTTTTTGCTAATCTTTGAAATACTCAAGGTCTGCTCTTCCTCTCAAAATAAACACCAGGATGAGGGAACGTTCATCACGAAGGATACCAAGATGGTTCAGCTGGACCCAGAACTCACACTAGTTTCACTAATCAGTGCAAGATTCAGCCTTTCATGCAGTTCTATCATATCCCACAGGGCCCCCAACTAGAGAAGAATGGCTGCAGAAAATCACTCCACAGTGACAGAGTTCATCCTCGGAGGTTTAACAAATCGGCCAGAGCTCCAGCTCCCCCTCTTCTTCCTCTTCCTTGGGATCTACTCTGTCACCATGGTAGGGAACCTGGGCCTGATAACACTGATTTGTCTGAATGCTCAGCTTCACACTCCCATGTACTATTTCCTCAGCAACCTGTCCTTTGTGGATCTCTGCTACTCCTCTATCATTACCCCTAAGATGCTGGTGAACTTTGTGTCAGAGAAGAACACCATCTCCTATGCAGGGTGCATGGCCCAGCTCTACTTGTTCTTTCTATTTGTCGTTACTGAGAGTTACACACTGACAGTGATGGCCTATGACCGCTACGTTGCCATCTGCAGACCTCTGTTTTACAACATCATCATGTCTCATCGAGCCTGCTTCCTGCTATTGGCTGGGGTCTATGCCTTGTCACTCATTGGCTCAACCATAGAGACTAGCATCTTGTCAAAACTGTCCTATTGTGAGACACTCATCAGTCATTATTACTGTGACATACTTGCCCTTATGAAGCTCTCCTGCTTTAGCACCTATCATATTGACATGATAGTATTCTTTTTGGCTGGATTTGACATCATAGTCACCAGCTTAACAATCCTTGTTTCCTATGCCTTCATCCTGTCCAGTATCTTCCGCATCAGAACCACAGAGGGAAGGTCCAAAGCTTTCAGCACCTGCGGCTCCCATTTTGCAGCCATGGGGATGTTCTATGGAACGACCGCCTTCATATACCTGAAACCCTCCACAGCCAGTTCCCTGGCCCAGGAGAATGTGGCCTCTGTGTTCTACACTGCAGTGATCCCCATGCTGAACCCCCTGATCTACAGTTTGAGAAATAAGGACGTAAAAGCTGCCATGCAGAAAACCCTGAGAAGAAAAATGTTTTAAGCCAAATGTTATTACTCTTTTTTAGTTTTAAAAGTAAGTTGTTATGAATCCCAGAGGGGAGCCCTAAGAATGCTTGAACACCCAAGATGGAAAGTAGTCCCTTCTCTGAATGGCTGGAAGATTGCACCTGCCTCCTTCCCTCTTCCTTCCCAACCACCCTCTCCTCTGATTTCTTCATCTTTTCCCTCATTTGGGAAGCATATTCTATATCCTGATTCCCTTAATTAAATCCCACTATCTTAACTGGATTTTAACGAAGTTTTAAACATTCACAGACTCACACATAGAGAAAGTAGTGTTTACCATTGAGTAGAGGAAAGCAGGGATGGGCAAGATAAGAGTAGGGGATTGAGATACACAGACTATTCTCTGTAAAATGAATAGGCAACATGGATGTAATGTACAACACAGGGAAATATACCCATTATTTCATAGTAACTCTGCATGCTAAGTCACTCCAGTCATCACCAACTCCTTGTAACCATATGGACTGTAGCCCTCCAGGTTCCTCTCTCCATGGGGTTTGGCAGGCAAGAATATTGGAGTGGGTTGCCATTTCCTCCCCTAGATGATCTTTCTGATGCAGGGATAAAACATACATCTCTTATGTCTCCTTAACTATAAGTTCAGTTCACTCACTCAATTGTGTCTAAGTCTTTGTGACCCCATGGTCACATGCCAGGCTTCCCTGTCTATCACCAACCCCTTGCTCAAACTCATGTCCATCGTGTCTTTAATTACATCCAACCATCTTATCCGCTGTCATCCCCTTCTCCTCCTGTCTTCAATCTTTCCCAGCATCAGAGTCTTTTCCAATGAGTCACTTCTTTTACTGTGATTGAAGTTACAGTTCTCTAACTGTAAATGGATTATACTATAAATAATATTGAATAAGTATGTTCTATATCCGAAACAAGTATAATATTGTATATCAATTACACCTCAATAAAACATTAAACTTTCAACAGTGAGTTTGGAATGCACCTTTTGATTAATTTTTATGCAGAAAATGTAACTTAATTTACAATCTACATTTTGCACTTGGTGGTACACAAGGCAGAGAGAGGTGGAATGAAAGTCTCCAGCAGTGATGTCCAGAACCCTCCTCATCTGGACATCTTCCTCTTCTCTCCTTCACTCCTCTCTAACGATCTCTATGTAAGGACTCCTACTTGATCCCTTTATGTAACAGAGTAACAATAATAATGACACCAGCCACTAACATGTTTTTCAACGTTTACCTGAGCCCTGAAACTCTTCTAACACTTTATATGTGTTATTTCAATACACCTCACAACAGTTAGGTACTATTTTCCCCATTTCACTCTGGAAATGCGGTTTAGTAACTTGCTGAAGGTCACACATCTGGTGAACAAAGACACTGGGAATCAGGCCCAAGTCTAAGGGACATTGGGCCCACACTATTGTCTCTCAAATGTCCCCTTTGTTTTAACCTGGCGCCTCCTTTGAACAGTCAATCACACCTGCCCAAATTGTGCTCTTCCAATTTCAAATTGCCTCCTAAAATCAGTTCCTCAGAAATTCACCGTTTATCATCTGCCCTAGTCTCCCCATGTTTACAGGCAACTTCGTCAGAATAAGTAAGGAAACAGAGTGACCAGCTCACCAGGTTTCCTGGCACTTCACCATGTTTCACACTGGAAGCCCCACCTGGGGAAACCACTCAAACCTAGACAAACCAGGATGATTGGTCATCCAGATTATACATTGCTGCCAAATCGCTTTCTGCTTAATTAACACAGAGATCTACGGCCAGCGCTGCTCAGTAAATCCCGTGGCAATAGGACAAAATTTCCCCCTACGACCTTTGCTTTGTAATATCAAGGATATGTGTTTCAGGCTCAGCAGCCTGACACAGTGCAATGGATTTATAATATTTTCTCATGTATAACTATTTTTTTGGTATTCTGTTTTATCAATCAGTGATGTATAATGAGAAGCACAAATAACTCTACTTTTCTGCAGCAAAACGGAATAAATACAGTGAATGACTTGGTTAGAGTTGATTTAATGACTAAAGAAAGTGTGAGGATGCCCCCAAAGTGACTTCAGAATTGATGTGACTCCCTGATGCTACTGTGACCACTGCCACTACAAATGAAGCCTCTCATAAAAGCCACTCAAAACTCAGTAAACAGCTGAACCTTGGGTTCGAACATCACCTGGAACCTTGTTAGAGATGCAAATTTGGGATCCCTGCTCCACACCTACAAAGTTACTGGGTGGGGTTCAGTAATCTGTGTTGTAATAGATCCCCTGGTGATTCCAATATGCACTAAAGAGTAAAAACCACCTCACTCCCAGCTTTCAAATCTCACAAAAAAAATGCATTTAAAAATTAGTGGGAACTAATTCATATCCATGGCTCTAGCTATAGGGGACACTGGGATATGTGATTTTTAGCTTTTTACTTGAGTAGAACCAGGGTAGAATGCATGTGGAGAGAGCCATTCCCAGCTCTGTACTCTAACAGCTTTTCCCGGGGAGGAGGGCACTCCACAGTGGGGAGCACCAATCTCACTCCCTGTGAGGAGTCACAGGCCCCTGAATCATCTTCCTGGTGAAGTGGAAATGGCCCCTCCCTCTTTCCTCTACAAAACACTTATGTATTTAAACTTGTTTGTTCTTTTTTTCCCTCCAGTCTCTTTTGGTTGGTGTATCAAGGGGAAATGGATTCCCAGACAGCTCAGTGGTAAAGAATCCACCTGCCAATACAGGAGACCTGGGTTTGATCCCTGGGTTGGAAAGAGCCCCTGGATCAGGAAATGGCCACCGACTCCAGTATTCTTGCCTGAAGAATCCTAGGGACAGGGGAGCCTGACGGACAACAGTCTGTGGGATCGCAAGGAAATAGACACGATTACAAAGCATGTCTCAAGTCAAGAGCAGCCCAGAGAACTCCCAAGCCAGTTTGGGAGCTCTTTGGAGAGCCTGCTCTCGCACAGGCTGAGTATCTTCTAGAAGACAAAGAGTGGACGTGCCCTGGAACTGTCCACCAGCATGTCCTACTTCTATGAGATCCTGATGTTCAGAGCAAGGATGAGACTTGTTGCTCTACCACTCTTTGAGGGGGAGAGGAGCAGAGAGACATGTTCCTGCCAATATTAATCCGAGCTCCCCTGTGTCCCGACTTTCCCTGTCCTGTGCCCCTGGGACAGGCAGGTACTCCTGACCAGGGCCGATGAGGGTTTAGTGCACAGGATCTCCGGAGAAGAGCCATTTTTTATACCCATAGTTTTGTGTGTGTGAAAACTACACTTTTTGTTGGTTACTAGTCATCCATTGCCTGAATATATCCACAAATTTGTTTCCTCACCTCTTGCTGGAAAGTTGGTTATTTCCAGTTTGGGCTATGATGATTAAAGCAGAGATAAGCATTCATGTAAAGAACTCTTTGTGATCATATTTTTTCATTTAGCTTGGATACATATCTAGCAGTGGAATTGTTTGGCCATACACAAGTTCATAAGAAACTGCCAAAAGATTTTACAAAAAGATAGTTTGGTTATTTTCCAACAGCAGTGAACATCTAATATCTTGAGCAGAAGCTACAAAGGAGAAAACCAAAGCATGGGAGAGAACAAACAATAAAAATAATAATTCAAGGAACTTTTCTTACTGTGAATTAGATATTTGAAATGACATACTGAAAAAAATTTTCTTTTCTTCACACCCCATCCTAAGGATTTAAAGGCTCTTACAAAAAGAAAAAGAAAGTGAGCGCCAGAGCTACTATTTTATGGGAATCAAGTGATAATATATTTTAAAGTACTACAATTTAAAAAGCAAGTTGTAAAATGTTTTTGAAAAGATAAACCCAGGCTTATCACAGGAAAGACATACATACATTGTAAAAAATCTAAAAGGAAAGGTTTTAGTCTACAACGAAAAAGAAAGGGAAATTATATTTTTGTTATTTACATGTCTGATTTTCTACAATGTACATTTACTGGTTTAGTCATTTTTCTTTAATGCATCTGAAATTGGCAATAAAATTGATCCTCTCTGTCCAAACTTTCAGTAAATTAATTTGCTATATAGTAACAAGTGCTAGGCACAAGATGACCTTTCCTAGACACACAGCAACATAGTTTTATAAAAACAAAACAGACTGGCGGTCAGAAGTCATGAGTTGAAACCCAGATCTGTGTCTTGCTGGGTTATGCTTTTGGATGACTTATTTAACTTCTAGCTTCCACCGTAGAACTAGTGAGAAAGAACCAATCTGCCAGTGCGGGAGACCCATGAGACACAGGTTTGATCCCTGGATTGGGAAGATTCCCTGGAGTAGGAAATGGCAACCCACTCCAGGATTGTTGGGAGTCCCATGGACAGGTAACTGGTGGGCCACAGTTCATAGATCACAAAGAGCCTGACACAACTGAAGCAACTTAGCACATTTAACTATTAGAACATCCCGCAGCAGTTACCAGCCCCAGAAGAGGGAGAGGGACACAAAGCCAATTTTACACTGCGAGGTCCCACTCACCTTCTTCTGCCATAGCACCAAAATCAACTAGTTGTTCAACAACCATCGGCAGGAAGACACTCAATTCAGTTCAGTTCAGTTCAGTCGCTCAGTCGTGTCCAACTCTTAGACACTAGAACTCTCCAAAAAAAGATACCCCTCAACCAGAGACAAAGGAGAAGCTGCAAAGAAACGGTAGGAGGGGCACAATCGTGATAAAATAAAATCCTAAACCTAACAGTCCTATTTCCCTATGCCTTCAGCCGGTCCAGTATCCTCCAAATCATCACCAAAGAGGGAAGGCCCAAAGCCTTCAGCACCTGCAGCTCCCACTTTGCAGCCGTGGGGATGTTCTATGGAATTATTGCCTTCATGTACTTAAAAGCCTCCACAGCCAGTTCCCTGGCCCAGGAGAACATGGCCTCCGTGTTTTACACCACACTGGTCCCCTCACTGAACGCTCAATCTACAGCTTGAGGAATAAGAAGGTAAATGTGGCCATCCAGAAAACTCTGAGGGGAAAATTATTTTCAGGCAAATGTCATCGTTTATGCTCAGATTTAAGAATAAGTTGTTATGAATCCCAGAGGGAAGGCCTCTGAATCCTTGCCCACTGGGGAAAGGAAACAGTCCCTTCTCTGCATGGCTGGGTGACTTCTCCTGCCTCTTTCCCTCCTCCTTGCCCTCTCTCTTCTCTCATCTCTATTTAAAACCAGCTGGTATTATGTTTTGTTTTGTTTTGTTTTGTTTTTTCTCGTACTTCTTTTATTTTTTTATTTTTTTTTTTATTTTTTTATTGGAGGCTAATTATTTTACAATATTATATTAGTTGGTTTTGCCATGCACTGACATGAGTCTGCCCCGGGTGGACATGAGTTCCCCTTCCTGAACCCCCCTCTCACCTCCCTCCTCCCCTTATCCTCCCTCTGGGTCATCCCCGCACACCAGCCCCGAGCATCCTGTAACATGCATCAACCCTGAACTGGCGATTCATTTCACAAATGATAATATACATGTTTCAATGCCATTCTCCCAAATTATGTTTATTTCAGAAGACTTTTCTCTATCCTAAGTCCTTTGGTAAACTCTACTAGCTAAACTGTAATTTAATATAATACTTTTAAGTTTCACAGACTCACAGATAGAGAAGAAAGAGTGATTACTTGCGGTGGTGGGGGAGAAGAGAGCCAGGGGATTAAGCATACAACTACTATGCATAAAATAAATAAGCATGGTCATTATTATATAGTTACTTTAAACGGTGTCACCTATAAAAATGCTGTCCATCTGAAACAAATATAGTAAATCAACTACCTTTCAATAAATTAAACTTTAGCTGAGTTTGAGAGTCATTCACTGTTTAACTTTCTTCTATGTAGAAAACATTTCTTAACCCACTTCCTAGTTTTTTCCACTTGGAAGGAACAAGGCAGAGAGGGGTGGATCTGAGAGTGACCAGGAAGTGATGCCCAGAGTCTTTCTCACCTAGACTTCTCTTCTCCTCTTTTCCACTATTCCCTACTTATTCCTGCCCAAGAACTTCTTCCTGATCCCTTTATATGAATTTCTTAGTCGCAGTAATAATAATGCTAGCCACTACCATGTTTGGGGCCACCTAATGTGAGCCACACAACTCTTCTAAATGCTTTATGTGCCTTCTTTCAATTACAATTTGCAACAGTTAGACACCATGTCTTATGTCTCCTGCATTGGCAGACAGGTCCTTTAGCACTAGAGCCACCTGGGAAGCCCTCACTGGTGTATACTTGTCTCAGACTAATAATATTGTACACATTATGTCAATTATACTACAATAAAATTGGTCTGTTTAAAAAAAATTGCATCTTAACACTCAAAATGAATCAATAATAGCAGAATGTGAGATCATATATATATACCTTTCACAAATAAAAGAAATGGGGCTAAGTCACAAGTCCAAAGTGTGCAATCACCCTCTATCCCTAAATTCATGCAGCCACTAACTTCCTTTCTATAACAATTGATTAGTTTTCCCTGATCAGAGTACGCAATACGGACCCTACATTGTCTGATATGTTTTGCCCAGCACAATGATTTTGAAGTCTTTCTTAATGTTGTGTGTATCAATAATATATTTTTTATTAGTAGTAATCCACTGCCTGTATAGATACACAAATTGTTTCCCACCTGTTGAAGGACAGTTGGTCGTTTCCAGTTTGAGTTACTATGAATAAAGGATATATAAGCATTCGTGTACAGAGCTCTTTGTGAACCTATGACTTCATTTACCTTAGATAAATATCTAAGAATTGTTTGGCCATAGGCAAGTTTAAAAGAAACCACCATACAATCTTACAAAGAGGTTATTTAATTTTATTCTCCATTAGCACTGTATAAGAAGTTCACTTGCTCTCCATTCTCAACAAAACGATATTGTCACATTTTCGAGTGTTAACATCTCTAGTGGTTACATAGTGAAAGTGTTCGTCACCCAGTCAGGTCTGGCTCTTTGCAACCCATGTAGTGTAGCCTGGCTTCCCTACCCATGAAATCCTCCAGGCAAGAAAATGTTGAGCTATATAAGGACAATGATTGCAATGGACTGAAACACATAAAATATGGTTAAATTAGGAAGAATATAAAGATACTAAAGAAAAATAACTAGCTTTCTTTGGTAGATAATAAGAAACTAAATTATTATTTTGAAAATTAGAAAATGAAGGTGAGGTAAATGTTTCTATATGAACTGTGGTGATGGATACACAATCTGTGCATGTGATAAAATTGCTCTGAGGTTAATTTACATACACACAAATGAGTATAAATAAAAATGTGGTAATCTGAAGAAGATCAATCGACTTGTGGGGCTTCCCTAGTGGCTCAGAGGGAAAAGAATCTTCCTGCATTGTGGAAGATGAGGACTCGATCCCTGGGTCTGGAAAATCCCCTGAAGAAGGGAATGGCTACCCACATCAATAGTCTTGCTTGGCAAATTCCAAGGACATCCTGGGTGTGATATTGTATTATAATTTTCAAATTGTTTCCATTGGGGGAAAGTGATCAAGGGTACGCAGGATCTCTCTCTATTATCTCTTGTATCCCTATGTGAATCCACAATTAACTCAAAAGAAGAAGTTTAATTTAAAAATCTTCACTAGCAGCATTTTCGCAGATAATATATTACTGAATGTAGTCTTGAAAAGGGCACATTCTTATCAGCATATTTTCCTTATGAATGAGAGTATACAAGTGAAGAATTCTTATAAATCTACCTTCTTATGCCCTCAACCTCCTGCCATTCTACACAGTCAATCTAGAGGTTCAACATCAAGCTGACAAATTTAGCACTCCTTATGAATTAACGTTCCTTTAGTAAAATTACACAGTTTTATTAAAATGGTCAGCTCTATCTTTTAAATGCTTTCAAATAAGCCTTTTAATCATAGTTGACTATGCTTGATCGTGAAAACTAATGATGTGTAAAACCATAATGACAGTGACTGACTATGGTCTTGATCATGATAACCGCGGGGGTAGTGGGGCTGGTGGGGCTGCTTGTAATGATGATGATGTGGATGGTGATGGACTCATTGATGGTAAATTACTTGAAAGGAGGCATTAGACTGTGGTTTCTCAAACAACAAGTTGACTTCCTCAATAAAAGGAAAATTAACACACTTGGGACCCAAGAACCTAATTCACAGCCCAAGTACAAATCAAAACTCTAATTGTCCTTTGCGAAGGGCCCCAGTCTCTGAGGTGACTGCCTCCCAGGAGAAGTTCTGTTCATATACATATAAACACTCCCACACATCTCCCAACCTCATGGACCCTTTTTTCATGACGGTGCTGACCCCTTGAAGTAAATTTAGGATTAGATGTAAATCTCTATGGTCCTCTCATCTCCTGATATTGATTTCCTAACTGTCAAAATCAAGGCATTTCCAAATACTTCCAGGAGACTGTGTACAGCTATACTTCAGCAGAGGTATTTAATTACAATTTAAACAATTCTATGAGAACAATATTTCTTTCATCAACTCTTGTGTCTAATGCAGGCTATTTTCAACCCTATGTTTACCCTCATCTCCGGGTGGTTTTTCTTCATGTGCTGTGTTCGTGTGGGCAGCAATCCTGAGCCTCTGATGGTCTGGTAGAAGTGGAGGTAGGAATTGGAGTGACTGATATCAAATATGGGCTCATGTTTTCCTATTTTATATTATTAGATGATTGTGGGAATCAATAATTAAGTCAATGCCATCTAGGATTTTCCCATCTGCACCTCACAAAGTAAATACTTTTTGCTCTGTACGACCCTGTGATTTCTGGCAGTGGTATATTCTAGGTGGATTTTCTATGTTTTATAAGTTTTAAGAAGTGGAATTTGAGTAGAAGGGAATTTGTAAGATATTTTTAATCTATTGTTGCTCCCTGCAAGAATTTTTTTCTTTTTTACAATGAATGGAAATAATACTCAAAAAATTTTAGCTATCTCTGATAGCAATTATTATAAAGTTAACCATTTAACCATCAGTAATTTTACATGTAGACTTTATAGTACAATTCAGATTTTCTTGTCTTCATACTATTAATATAATTAAGGATTTTTACACCTAGAAAAAAATAATAGTTAGTGCTGAAGTTACTGTCATTATAGTAATGAGACAATGCATTATAAAGTGATACATTAAAAAAGCAGGTTACAAAAATTATTCAAAGTACATGTATGCTTATACACATATAGATACATATGTGAAAGTGAAATGACATGCTCAGTCATGTTGGACTCTTTGGGACCCAGTAGACTGTAGCCCACCAGGCTCCTCTGTCCATGGGATTCTCCAGGCAAGAATGTTGGAGTCAGTTGCCATGCCCATCTCCAGGGGATCTTCCCAGCCCAGGGATGAAACCCTGGGTCTCCTGAATTGCAAGCAGATACTTTATCATCTGAGCCACCAGAGACACCTAGATAACACATTTTGTTGATATTCAGTCACCAAGTCATGTCCAACTCTTCGCAAACCCATGGACTTCAGCATGCCAGGCATCCCTGTCCCTCATCATTTCCCAGTTTGTCCAAGTTCATGTCCATTGAATCAGTGATGCATATATGCACTGAAGCATTGAAAAACACCTAAAACAATAGTAATGACTATTGCTTGTCTCCAAGGAGCCAGAAGATTATTTTACTTTTGCTTATTTGTATTCCTGATTTTCTGCAATGCACATATACTGGCTTGATAATATTTCTTCTTTTTTTCTTAAATTAGTTAGTTTATTTATTTTTGCCTACACTGGGTCTTTGGAGTTGCATAAGGGTTCCTCTAGTTGTGGCAAGTAAACACTTCTCTCTTGTTCTGTGTGTGGGCTTCTCATGACAGTGGCTTATCTTGTTGCAAAGCACGGGATCTAGGGCACAGGCTTCAGTAGTTGCAGAACTCCAGTTTAGTAGTTGTGGCGCACGGGCTTAGTTGCTCTGTAGCATGTGAGATTTTCCCAGACATGGCATGAGGGATCAAACTCATGTCGCCTGCGCTGGCAGACAGATTCTTAACCACTGAACCACCAGGGAAGTCCTGCTAATTTTTCTCTAATGCATCTGAAATTGGCCATAAAATCTATCATCCTTGTCCAAAAATTCAATAAATTAACTTCACTAAATAATAATAAACTGCTACAAAGAAGATAATCTAGAACAAAGTAACATAGTTTAGTGGACAAATAACAAACTGGTAGACAGAGGTCTTAAGGTTTAGTTAGACCCAGTTCCGTGTCTTCCTACTTTTACACCTTTTGGTAACGTATTTAAATTTTAGAGCTTCTATTTCCTAGAGAACAGGAAAATCATACAGCATTCCCCTTTTTATATGCTATGCATATAAGACATCAAGGATAAAACACATTCAATCACAACATTGCTTAGACCTCTAGGTGCGTTGATTTGTAAGGCTACACACTTGGGCAAAGGGAAGAGTTCATGATCAGAAGAAAGCAGCTTCAGTTCCAAATTCTTCATAATTAGAAAGTCTCTGGAAAGTCACTTAGTGGCTGGCACTTCAGTTTTCTCCATATAAACATGCGAATGAAAATTCTACTCTGAACACATTTCTCCTCACATGCAGTATGCTTCAGAGGAGTTAATGAGAATGACTTTTGAAGAGCAGTATACAAAAGCTAGTAACTGTATAAGTAACCAATTAAAATAGTGCAAATTTAAGACTTTAACTTAAAGACTACCTGTCAGAGAAGGGATATCTACAGGTATCATATCCAGCATAGGACTTAAGCGCTTCATCATTAGAGAGATTATGGTTTGATATCATGATCAAAAAATGAAAATAAGAACAATAATAAAAGTAGCTGGTGAGCATTTACCCTGGAATAACCTATATGTCAGGGCCCAGGCTTCACCAGAGATGAATTAATTAGAATCTCTCTGGGTGATTAATCCTGGATGTTCATTGGAGGGACTGATGCTAAAGCTGAAACTGCAATACTTTGGCCACCTCATGCGACGAGTTGACTCACTGGAAAAGACTCTGATGCTGGGAAAGGTTGGGGGCGGGAGGAGAAGGGGACGACGGAGAATGAGATGGCTGGATGGCATCACCGACTCTGTGGACATGAGTTTGAGTGAACTCCGGGAGTTGGTGATGGACAGGGAGGCCTGGCGTGCTTTGATTCATGGGGTCGCGGAGAGTCGGACACCACTGAGCGACTGAACTGAACTGAACTGAACTGGGTGGAACATAAATATCGACACTTTTTAAATGTTGCAAGTGATTATGATATACAGCCAATGTTGAGTACCATTGCCTTAGGGCCTGAGGCCAGTGAAAAACTAGGAAAACATTCCAGACATCTACTGACAACTCACATTTGTATAGGAAATGACATCTTGAAAGAAAATTCTAACTGCATTATCCCATCTTATTTCTACAGCCACCTTAGAAACTGTCATCACTCATCTCTTCATCTTTCAGACACAGAAATTGACTTGAAATTCAATAGTACTGTTGTCACTACCATATCCCCCTGACACTTCATCAATCTGAGATAGGTTACTGTATGTTCACATTCACTCAATATTCAGGACTTGCATAAATGATAGAAGAATTTCATTTCTGAAACAAAATATATCTCTGATATTAACTCTACTGCTTATTACCGACAGGATCTGGAGACAGTGTGATACACAGGTCACTGGGCCCCATCCCAGAGTTCCTGACTTGGTAGGTCTGGGGTGAGGCCTGGGAATTTGCATCTTTAATGTCTTCATATAATGCCAATGATGCTGGTCCAGGAACTGCACTTTAAGACCCACTGTGCTAGGCTATTTCAGAACCATGAAAGTGACAACAGCTCCAGATCTTGCCCTCTTTTTGACTCATCTTTGAAATACTCGGGTCTTGTCTTCCTCCCAAAACAAACATCAGGATGAGGGAATATTCATCAGGAAAGACATCATGATCACACAACTGGCCCAGATTCTCAAAGCTAGCTTCACCAAGCAGTGCAAGAAGCAGCCATTCATGCAGTTCTTCTCTCACATCACACAGGTCCCCCAAGGAGAATGGTTGCAGAAAATCACTCTACAGTGAAAGAGTTCATTCTTGGAGGTTTAACAAATCGGCCAGAGCTCCAGCTCCCCCTCTTCTTCCTCTTCCTTGGGATCTACCTGGTCACCATGGTAGGGAACCTGGGCATGATAACACTGATTGGTCTGGATGCTCAGCTTCACACCCCCATGTACTATTTCCTCAGCAACCTGTCCTTCGTGGATCTCTGCTACTCCACTGTCATTACCCCTAAGATGCTGGTGAACTTTGTGTCAGAGAAGAACACCATCTCCTATGCAGGGTGCATGGCCCAGCTCTACTTCTTCCTGGTGTTTGTCGTTGCTGAGTGTTACATGCTGACAGTGATGGCCTATGACCGCTATGCTGCCATCTGCAGACCTCTGCTTTACAACGTCATCATGTCTCATCGAGTCTGCTCCCTGCTGGTGGCTGGGGTCTATGCCATGGGGCTCATTGGCTCAACCATAGAGACTGGCCTCATGTTGAAACTGCCCTATTGTGAGCGCCTCATCAGTCATTACTTCTGTGACATCCTCCCCCTCATGAAACTTTCCTGCTTTAGCACCTATGACGTTGAGATGACAGTCTTCTTTTTGGCTGGATTCAACATCATAGTCACCAGCTTAACAGTCCTAATTTCCTACGCCTTCATCCTGTCCAGTATCGTCCGCATCAGCACCACAGAGGGAAGGTCCAAAGCCTTCAGCACCTGCAGCTCCCACTTTGCAGCCGTGGGGATGTTTTATGGAACGACCGCATTCATGTACTTGAAGCCCTCCACAGCCAGTTCCCTGGCCCAGGAGAACGTGGCCTCCGTGTTCTACACCACAGTGATCCCCATGCTGAACCCCCTGATCTACAGCTTGAGGAATAAGGAGGTAAAGGCTGCCATGCAGAAAACTCTGAGGGGAAAATTGTTTTGATACAAATGTTATTATTCTTTCTCAATTTTAAAAATAGCTTGACTTACCTGACATGTGTCCCCAAGGGCAGAGGGGTTTTTGGCCAGGAGGCATGTGGAATCTTAGCTCCCAACCAAGGGCTGAACACACACCCGCTGCCTTGGAAGGTGACTTCTTAATCACTGGACTGCCAGTGACATCTTTATTTCAAGACTTCAGGTTCTTTGTTCTGTGAATTGAGACTGTTTGACCAGTATCATGTGTGACAAGGAGGATCTTACACAAGTGGCCAAGGGCTTAGAATAGAGCCCAACAGGAGAGGCAGAGTCTGATCTTGAGGAAATGGCTTCCTATGGAGCCGGGCTCAGCCTGCAGGCCAGCTCTAGGAGTGACCGTGAGCATTCCCTCGTGTTTCCTGGCCTCATCCTTGTGAGTCCATGTATGTCACTGGTGTCAACATGATGAACCTCAAATTTCCCATCAGCAGCCTGTCCCAACCCCAGGCTCTGCAGTTCTGTTCCCTGCTCACTCCCACGTCCACCTTGTCTGCTCTTCCTTTCTATGGACCCTCAATCCCATCCTTGATTGGTTCTCTAATTCATTCTGGTGGAGCTGGTGAAGGGTGGACCACCACCCACGTCAGCCTTGGACCCCTGCTCTTGCCTGTCTCCACGCCCAGCCTGTCCATCCAGCCTGCTGTGCTGTTTGTCGTCATGGAGATGACCTATCATGGGATAGCATAGGAGCCCCACTTCCAGGGACTGACTCTTAGGTCAGAGGGCTGACTAGATGCACTGCACTCTGTATAATTTAGGGCAGGAGAGATGGGATAATTGGATGGGCTTCTCTTCTTTGTTCATGAACTTGACAGTTTGGCCAAGGGCCAGACTCAGTCTACCCAGAGTGCACAGCACCTCTAGGGGTCACTGTGATGTAATTCCACACTGCTGGGACCCTGCCACAACGTGGAGCCTCAGTCAGCAGGCTGGATGGGACAGGAGGGGTCCTCTTGTCCAGTGTGCCTTGTGTTTGGCTCACATCAGAGTAGCCTAGGAGGCTTAACTATTCCTCCCAACCTTATTTTGAATAATTTCAAGCTTTCAGAAAAGTTGAAAGTGCATCGAAAGCCCTCTCTCTCGATAATGCATCTCGTTTGTATTCTTCTTTTCTTGAACTACTTAAAATTAACTCATTGTCTAAAGAAAAGTAAGTTTGTAGACACAGCACTTCACTTTTCTTGTTGTTTTTTATTTTTAAATTGAAGTATAGTTGATTTTCAATGTTGTGTTAATTTCTGCTATATGGCAAAGTGATTCAGTCATACATATACGTACATCCTTTTTAAATATTCTTTTCCATTATGGTTTATCATAGGATACTGCATATAGCTCTCTGTGCTATATAGTAGGACCTTGCTGTTTATCCACTCTCTATATAAAAGCTTACATCTGCTAAGTCTAACTTCCCACTCCATCCCTCCCCCAAAATCCTCTGCCTGGGCAACCACAAGTCTGTTTTCAGTCCATGAGTCTGTTTCTGTTTCATAGGTTCATTCGTGTCATGTGATCTACAGATTCAATGCGATCCCTATCAAATTACCAATGACATTCTTCACAGAACTAGAACAAAAAAATTCACAATTCATATGGAAACACAAAAAGCCCTGAATAGGCAAAGCAGTCTTAAGAAAGAAGAATGGAGCTAGAGGAATCAACCTTCCTGACTTCAGATTATACTACAAAGCTACAGTCATCAAGACAGCATGGTACTGGCACAAAAACAGAAATACAGATCAATGGAACAAGAGAGAAAGCCCAGAAATAAACCCATGCACCTATGTGCCAGGAGCCAGCGAGGGAAATCCTACCCGTGGCAAAGGTCAATTGAGGAAGAGGCCTGACAGGCAAAGGCTAATCAGGACTCGAGGAACCCCCTAGACTTAACCGAGCATCTACCCCAAAGAAAACCGGAGTCTGACTGCCTTACTATCTTACACCTCTTACCAAGTCCTCTAATACTTATGGGGGCTTCCCCCCAACCACCTTTCTCTGAAAACATTAATTCAGAGCTGTAGTTAAAAAGTTCTCCTCGGCTTAATAGGAGTGTTCCAATCCAAGCCCCTCTGATAGCTTTCTAACTTGCCTGACAAGTTTGTCCGGGCACTTACAACTACAAATGTGACTGTTTACAGCCACCCAGCCATGCAAGGACAGAAAGCCTAATATTCTAAAATACAGGAATTTGTTTAAGAAGTTAAAATCATTAGAATAGTACTAAAAAAGATTTCATTGTTGAATCAATGTTTGCTGCAAAGTTTCCATATTTTCTATCTATCGTATCCTTAGAAATATATTAATCACATACAGAGAAAATAAGTAGTAGCCTTTGATTTAACCACATCAGATCTTAAGTTAATAAATTCTTTTCTTGTAGCTCACTACACCCTTGCCTTATAGGAATATAACCTTGTCATGTGTCTTTGGAGAATAGCGCCTGACTTTAGGAAAATCACCTTGAAAGAATATAAACCTTTTTCTAGCTGACTAACCTTTGTTAGGAGAGAGGGCCATAAACTGTTAGCAGGCCTCCTAGCCAGAAGATGATGTAAACCACCTAAAACTTTTGTATATCATGAGACATACAAAAATAAGCCCTGATCCTGATAAGGGTCAAGACTGCTGACCCCGGGTGATTTTGGTGAGACTCTATACCTCCCTTTCTCTATTTTTTATGTGCACAACTTAGGGTATAAAAGCAGCACTGGAAAATAAAGTTTTGGGCCTTGCTCACTGAAGTTTGGTCTCCCCGTGTCGTTTTTTCTCCTTTTCTCTATTCTCCTTTTTCCGGTTGAGATCCTTGGAGCGCTGGGCCCTCTGCATTTACTTATCTGCCTGGGCTTCTAAGACCCACTCGAGGGGGTGCCCTGGTGGGGTGCCTCCAGTGATTCGAGAGGGCGCCTGCAGCCTACGTAAACAGAGCAAACCCCGTGCTGGGGTTTTATCGGTTTCCTGCGTAAACCAAAGAATCATCAGCCCCTGTCTCTCTCTCTCTCTCTCTCTCTCTCGCTGATGCTGACACCGTTCATCCCGAGGACACCCTGGGCCATATCGAGGCAGGTCCCTGATACCTATGGGTACCTTATTTTTGACAAAGGAGACAAGAATATACAATGGGGCAGACACAGCTTCTTCAATAAATGGTGCTGGGGAAACTGGACAGCTACATGTAAAAGAATGAAATTAGAACACTTCCTAACACCACACACAAAGATAAACTCAAAATGGATTAAAGACCTAAATGTAAGACCAGAAAGTATAAAACTCTTAGAGGAAAACATAGGCAGAAACTCGATGACATAAATCAAAGCAAGATCCTCTATGACCCACCTCCTAGAGTAACAAAAATAAAACAAAAGTAAACAAGTGGAACCTGATTAAACTTAAAAGCTTCTGCACAGCAAAGGACACTATAAGCAAGCTGAAAAGACAACCCTCAGAATGGGAGAGAGTAATAGCAAATGAAACAACTGACAGAGGATTAATTTCCAAAATATACTAGTTTATACAACTCAATAACAGAAAAACAAATAACCCAATCAAAATGTGGGGGGAAAACCTAAACAGACATTTCTGCAAAGAAGACATACAGATAGCTAACAAATACATGAAAAGATGCTCAACATTGTCCATTATTAGAGAAATGTAAATTAAAACTAAAATGAGATATCACCTCACACCAGTCAGAATGGACATCATCAAAAAGTCCACAAACAATAAATGCTGGAGAAGGTGTGGAGAAAATGGAATGTTCTTGCACTGTTGGTGGGAATGTAAATTGATAAGCCTATGGAAGACAGTATGGAGATTCCTTAAAAAACTAGGAATAATATCATCATATGACTCAACAATCCCACTCTTAGGCATATACCCTGAGGAAACAAAAATTGAAAAAGATATATTAATCCACTTTTCATTGCAGGACTATCTACAATATCTAGAACATGGAAGCAATCTAGATGTCCATCAACAGATGAATGGATAAAGAAGTTGTTGTACATATACACAATGGAATATTACTCAGCCATAAAAACTAATGCATTTGAGTCCGTTTTGATGAGATGGATGAGCCTAGAACCTATTATACAGAGTGAAGTAAGTCAGAAAGAAAAGATAAATATCATATTCTAAAGCACGCATATGGAATCTAGAAAAATGGTACTGAGGAATTTATTTACAGGGCAGCAGTGGAGAAACAGACATAGAGGATAGGCATATGGACATGGGGAGAGGGGAAGAGAGACTGAGATGTATGGAAAGAGTAACATGGAAACTTACATTACCATACGTAAAATAGATAGCCAACGGGAATTTGCTGTACGTCTCAGGATACTCAAACAGGGGCTCTGCATCAACCTAGAGGAGTGGGATGGGGAGGGAAATAGGAGGGAGGTTCAAAAGGGAGGGGACATATGTATACCTATGGCTGATTCATGTTGAGCTTTGATAGAAAACAACAAAATTCCGTAAAGCAATTATCCTTCAATAAAAAATAAATAAATCAAAAAAAAAAAAATAGCTTGTTATGAATCCCAGAGGGAAGCCCTCAGAATTCTTGCCACCTGGGATGGGATACAGTCCCTTCTCTGCATGACCGGGTGACTTCTCCTGCCTCCTTTCTTCCTCCTTCCTGCCCTCTCTCTTCTCTCATTTCTATTTAAACCAGCTGGTTTTATCTTCCTTTTCCTTGTTTCAGAAGCCAGTCCTTTAGTAAACTCTACTAACTAAATTGTAATTTAATACAATTTTTTAAGTTTCACAGACTCACAGATAGAGAAAAAAGAGTGATTACTTGGGGTGGTGGGGGAGAAGAAAGCCAGGGGATTAAGCACACAATGACAGTGTATAAAATAAAGAAGCATGGCCATTATTATATAGTTACTTTAAATGGAGTCACCTATAAAAATGCTGTCCATGTGAAACAAACATAATTTGGTAAATCAACTACACTTCAATAAATAAATTAAACCTTATCAGTGAATTTGAGAGTCATTTGCTGTTTGATTTTCTTCTATGTAGAAAATATTTCTCAACCCACTTCCTAGTTTTTGCACTTGGGAGTACACAAGGCAGAGAGAGGTGGATCTGACAGTCATCAAGAAGTGATTCCCAGAGTCTTTCTCATCTAGACTTCCTCCTCTCCTCTTGTCCACTCCTCCCTACATATTCCTACCCAAGAACTTCTACCCGATCCTTTTATGTGAATTTCTTAGTCACGTAATAATAATGTCAGCCACTACCGAGTTTGAGGGCACTCACTCTGAGCCACACAACGCATAAATTCTTTATATGCCTTCTTTTAATTACTATTCGCAACAGTTACTTACCATGACTTATGTCTCCTTCACTGGCAGGCAGGTCCTTTACCACTAGTGCCACCTGGGAAGGCCTCACTGGTGTATACTAATCTTCAGACTAATAATATTGTACACATTATGTACATCATTTTGTATGTTGATTATACTACAATAAAATGGTTCTCTTTTTAAAAAAAAAAAAGAGTTCATCTTAACACTCAAAATCAATCAATAATCACAGAATGTGAGATCATCTATATACTTTTTGCAAATAAAAAAATGGGGCTGCAAGGTGAAAAGACAGACTTCAGAATGGGAGAAAATAATAGCAAATGAAGAAAATGACAAACAATTAATCTCAAAAATATACAAGCAGCTCCTGCAGCTCAATTACAGAAAAATAAATGACCCAATCAAAAAAATGGGCCAAAGAACTAAACAGACATTTCTCCAAAGAAAACATACAGATGGCTAACAAACACATGAAAAGATGCTCAACATCACTCATAATCAGATGAATGCAAATAAAAACCACAATGAGGCACCATTTCACGCCAGTCAGAATGGCTGCTATCCAAAAGTCTACAAGCAATAAATGCTGGAGAGGGTGTGGAGAAAAGGGAACCCTCTGACACAGCTGGTGGGAATGCAAACTAGAACAGTGTGGAGATTCCTTAAAAAACTGGAAATAGAACTGCCATACGACCCAGCAATCTCACTCCTGGGCATACACACCAAGGAAACCAGAATTGAAAGAGACACATGTATTCCAATGTTCATCGCAGCACTGTTTATAATAGCCAGGACATGGAAGCAACCTAGATGTCCATCTGCAGACAAATGGATAAGAAAGCTTTGGTACATTTACACAATGGAGTATTACTCAGCCATTAAAAAGAATACATTTGAATCAGTTCTAATAAGGTGGATGACACTGGAGTCTATTATACAGAGTGAAGTAAGCCAGAAAGAAAAATACCAATACAGTGTACTAACACATATATATGGAATTTAGAAAGATGGTAATGATAACCCTGTATACGAGACAGCAAAAGAGACACAGGTGTATAGAACAGTCTTTTGGACTCTGTGGGAGAGGGCGAGGGTGGGATGATTTGGGAGAATGGCATTGAAACATGTATATTATCATATGTGAAATGAATCGCCAGTCCAGGTTCGATGCATGATACAGGATGCTCGGGACTGATGCACTGGGATGACCAGAGGGATTGTATGGGGAGGGAGGTGGGAGGGGGGTTCAAGATGGAGAACACATGTACACCTGGGGCGGATTCATGGCAATGTACGGCAAAACCAATAAAATATTGTAAAGTAATTAGCCTCCAATTAAAATAAATAAATTTAAAATAAAAAAAAATGGGGCTAAGTCACAAGTTCAAAGTGTGCAATCTCCCCTTTATCCTAAACTCATGCAACCACTGACTCACTTTCTATAGCAATTGATTAGTTTTCCCTGATCACAGTACACAACAGTGTCTGATATGTTTTATCCAGCACAATGATTTTGAAGTCTTTCATAATGTTGTGTGTATCAATAATATATTTCTTTTCTATTGGTAGTAATCCATTGCTTGTATAGATCCACAAATTTTTTTCCACCTGTTGAAGGACAGTTGGTAGTTTCCAGTTTGAGTTACTATGAATAAAGGATATATCAGCATTCATATACAGAATTCTTTGTGAACCTATGTCTTCATTTACCTTAGATAAATATCTAAGAATTGTTTGGCCATAGGCAAGTTTAAAAGAAACTACCAAACAATCCTACAAAGAGGTTGTTTAATTTTATTTTCCATTAACACTGTATAAGACTGAGCGACTTCACTTTTACTTTTCACTTTCACACATTGGAGAAGGAAATGGCAACCCACTCCAGTGTTCTTGCCTGGAGAATCCCAGGGACGGGGGAGCCTGGTGGGCTTCCGTCTATGGGGTCACACAGAGTTGGACACAACTGAAGTGACTTAGCAGCAGCAGCAGCAGCAACACTGTATAAGAAGTTCACTTGATCAGTCACAACTTAGTGACAAAACCGTAAGAAGAACCATCCCCCGTTACTCCATTCCTCCCTTTCTTTTATCTTCTCCCGCTTCTTGCTTGTAATAAGTAAAATGGTTCATTGTCAAAAAATAAAGCAATACATGGATTATGAAAAAAAAAGAATTTCACTTGCTCTCCATTCTCAACAGAATGATATTGTCACATTTTCAAGTGTTAACATCTCTAGTGGGTACATAGTGAAAGTGTTAGTCACCCAGTCGGGTCTGACTCTTTGCAACCCATGTAGTGTAAACAGACTTCTCTACACATGAAATTCTCCAAGCAAGAAAATGTCAAGCTATGTAAACAATGATTGCAATGCACTGAAACACATAAAATATGGTTAAATTAGGAAGAATAAAAAGATCCTAAAGAAAAATAACTAGCTTTCTTTGGTAGATAATAAGAAACTAAATTATTAGTTTGAAAATTAGAAAATGAAGGTGAGGTAAATGTTTCTATATAAACTGTGGTGATGGATACATAATCTGTGCATGTGATAAAATTGCTTTGAGGTTAATTTACATAAACACAAATGAGTATAAATAAAAATGGGGAAATCTGAAGATCAATTGACTTGTGGGGCTGCCCCAGTGGCTCAGATGGAAAAGAATCTTTCTGCATTGAGGAAGATGAGGGCTTCATCCTGGGTCTGGAAGATCCCCTGGAGAAGGGAATGGCTACCCACATCAATATTCTTGCTTGGCAAATTCCAAGGACATCCTGGGTGTGATATTGTATTATAACTTTTCGAATTGTCCCCATTGGGGGAAATTGATCAAAGGTGCACAGGATCTCTCTCTATTATTTCTTGTACCCCTATGTGAATCTACACTTAACTCAAAAGTTTAATTTAAAAATCTTCACTAGCAGCATTTTCACAGATAATATATTACTGAATGTAGTCTTGAAAAGGGCACATTCTTATCAGCATATTTTCCTTATGAATGAGAGTATACAAGTGAAGAATTCTTATAAATCTACCTTCTTATGCCCTCAACCTCCTGCCATTCTGCACAGTCAATCTAGAGGTCCAACATCAAGCTGACAAATTTAGCACTCCTTATGAATTAACATTCCTTTAGTAAAATTACATAGTTTTATTAAAATGGTCAGCTCTATCTTTTAAATGCTTTCAAATAAGCCTTTTAATCATAGTTGACTATGCTGGATCGTGAAAACTAATGATGTGTAAAACCATAATGACAGTGACTGACTGTTCTTGATCATGATAACCGTGGGGGTAGTGGGGCTGGTGGGGCTGCTTGTAATGATGATGATGTGGATGGTGATGGGTTCATTGATGGTAAATTACTTGAAAGGAGGCTTTAGACTGTAGTTTCTCAAACAGCAAGTTGACTTCCCCAATAAAAGGAAAATTAACACACCTGGGACCCAAGAACCTAATTCACAGCCCAAGTACAAATCAAAACTCTAATTGTCCTTTGCGAAGGGCCCCAGTCTCTGAGGTGACTGCCTCCCAGGAGAAGTTCTGTTCATATACATATAAACATACCCACACATCTCCCAACCTCATGGACCCTTTTTACATGACGGTGCTGACCCCTTGGAGTAAATTTAGGATTAGATGTAAATCTCTATGGTCCTCTCATCTCCTGATATTGATTTCCTAACTGTCAAAATCAAGGCATTTCCAAATACTTCCAGGAGACTGTGTACAGCTATACTTCAGCAGAGGTATTTAATTACAATTTAAACAATTCTATGAGAAAAATATTTCTTTCATCAACTCTTGTGTCTAATGTAGGCTATTTTCAACCCTATGTTTACCCTCATCTCCGGGTGGTTTTTCTTCATGTGCTGTGTTCTTGTGGGCAGCAATCCTGAGCCTCTGATGGTCTGGTAGAAGTGGAGGTAGGAATTGGAGTGACTGATATCAAATATGGGCTCATGTTTTCCTATTTTATATTATTAGATGATTGTGGGAATCAATAATTAAGTCAATGCTGTCTAGGAATATCCCATCTGCACCTCACTAAGTAAGTACTGTTCACTCTGTACGGCCCTGTGATTTCTGGCAGTGGTATATTCTAGGTGGATTTTCTATGTTTCTTAAGTTTTAAGAGGTAGAATTTGAGTAGAAGGGAACTTGTAAGATATTTTTAATCTATTGTTGCTCCCTGCAAGAATGTTTTTCTTTTTTACAATGAATGGAAATAATACTCAAAAGATCTTATTACCTCTGATAGTAACTATTATAAAGTTAGCAATTTAACCATCAGTAATTTTACATGTAGACTTTATAGTGCAATTCAGATTTTCTTGTCTTCATACTATTAATATGATCAAGGATTTTTACACCTAGAAAAAGAAAACTAGTGCTAAAGTTACTATTATTATAGAAACGATACAATGCTTTATAAAATTATAAACTGATACGTTTTAAAAGGTTACAAAAATTATTTAAAATACATGTATGCTTATACATATATAGATACGTACCTGAAAGTGAAATGACATGCTCAGTCATGTTGGACTCTTTGGGACCCTGTAGACTGTAGCCCACCAGGCTCCTCTGTCCATGGGATTCTCCAGGCAAGAATGTTGGAGTCAGTTGCCATGCCCATCTCCAAGGGATCTTCCCAACCCAGGGATGGAATCCTGGGTCTCCTGCATTGCAAGCAGATACTTTACCATCTGAGCCACCAGGGAAGCCTGCTGCTGCTGCTGCTGCTGCTGCTGCTGCTAAGTCACTTCAGTCATGTCCGACTCTGTGTGACCCCATAGATGGAAGACCACCAGGCTCCCCTTTCCCTGGGATTCTCCAGGCAAGAACACTGGAGTGGGTTGCCATTTCCTTCTCCAATGTGTGAAAGTGAAAAGTGAAAGTGAAGTCGCTCAGTCGTGTCCGACCCTTAGCGACCCCACGGACTGCAGCCTACCAGGCTGCTCCATCCATGGGATTTTCTAGGCAATAGTACTGGAGTGGCTTGCCACTGCCTTCTCCGACCAGGGAAGCCTAGATACATATTTTTTTGATGTTCAGTCTCCAAGTTGTGTCTGACTCTTTGTGATCCCATGGACTTCAGCATGCCAGGCCTCCCTGTCCCTCATCGTCTTCCAGAGTTTGCTCAAGTCTATGTCCATTGAATCGGTGATGTATATATGCATTGAAGCATTGAAAAAAACCTAAAAATCATGATGACTATTGCTTGTCTCCAAGTAGCAGGAAGGTTATTTTATTTTTGCTTATTTGTATTCCTGATTTTCTCCAATGCAAATATACTGGCTTGGTAATTTTTCTTTTTTAATTCTTAAATTAGTTTGTTTTTTTTTTCTGCCCTGGGTCTTTGGAGTTGCACAAAGTCTTCCTCTAGTTGCGGTAAGAGAGGGCTACTCTCTAGTTGCGGTAAGAGAGGGCTACTCTCTAGTTGCTGTGCAGGAGCTTCTCTTGACAGTGGCTTATCTTGTTGCAAAGCACGGGATCTAGGGCACAGGATTCAGTAGTTGCAGAACTCATGCTTAAGAAGTTGTGGCGCACGGGCTTAGTTGCTCTGTGGCATGTGGGATTTTCCCAGACCAGGGATCAAACTCATATGGCCTGCGCTGGCAGACAGATTCTTAACCACTGGACCACCGGGGAAGTCCTGCTAATTTTTCTCTAATGCATCTGAAATTGGCCATAAAATCTATCATCCTTGTCCAAAAATTCAATAAATTAACTTCACTAAATAATAATAAACTGCTACAAAGAAGATAATCTAGAACAAGGTAACATAGTTTAGTGGACAAATAACAAACTGGTAGACAGAGGTCCTAAGGTTTAGTTAGACCCAGTTCCGTGTCTTCCTACTTTTACGCCTTTTGGTAACTTATTTAAATTTTAGAGCTTCTATTTTCTAGAGAACAGGAAAATCATACAGCATTCCCCTTTTTATATGCTATGCATATAAGACATCAAGGATAAAACACATTCAATCACAACATTGCTTAGACCTCTAGGTGCATCGATTTGTAAGGCTACACACTTGGGCAAAGGGAAGAGTTCATGATCAGAAGAAAGCAGCTTCAGTTCCAAATTCTTCATAATTAGAAAGTCTCTGGAAAGTCACTTAGTGTCTGGCACTTCAGTTTTCTCCATATAAACATGTGAATGAAAATTCTACTCTGAACACATTTCTCCTCACATGCAGTATGCTTCAGAGGAGTTAATGAGAATGACTTTTGAAGAGCAGTATACAAAAGCTAGTAACTGTATAAGTAACCAATTAAAATAGTGCAAATTTAAGACTTTAACTTAAAGACTACCTGTCAGAGAAGGGATATCTACAGGTATCATATCCAGCAATGATGATCCATGCTTCTTAGGACATATCTTAGGACTTAAGCGCTTCATCATTAGGGAGATTATGGTTTGATATCATGATCAAAAAATGAAAATAAGAACAATAATAAAAGTAGCTGGTGAGCATTTACCCTGGAATATCCTATATGTCAGGGTCCAGGCTTCACCAGAGATGAATTAATTAGAATCTCTCTGGGTGGAACATAAATATCGACACTTTTTAAATGTTTAAGTGATTATAATATACAGCCAATGTTGAGTACCACTGCCGTAGGGCCTGAGGCCAGTGAAAAACTAGGAAAACATTCCAGACATCTACTGACAACTCACATTTGTATAGGAAATGACATCTTGAAAAAAAATTCTAACTGCATTATCCCATCTTATTTCTACAGCAACCTTAGAAATTGTTATCACCCAACTCTTCATCTTTCAGACACAGAAATTGACTTGAAATTCAACAGTACTGTTGTCACTACCATATCCCCCTGACACTTCATCAATCTGAGATAGGTTACTGTATGTTCACATTCACTCAATATTCAGGACTTGCATAAGTGATAAAAGAATTTCATTTCTGAAACAAGATATATCTCTGATATTAACTCTACTGCTTATTACCAACAGGATCTGGAGACAGTGTGATACACAGATCACTGGGCCCCATCCCAGAGTTCCTGACTTGGTAGGTCTGGGGTGAGGCCTGGAAATCTACATCTCCAGTGTCTTCAAGTGATGCCAATGATGTTGGTCCAGGAATGCTCTGTTTGATTTGTTTTGAATTCCAGACATGGAGTTCAGAGAACGGAGAGAATAGTGTGGTCTGGAGTGCTTAGAAAGAATCCATGGAGGACCTACAGACTTTTGAAAAAGAAATGGATTTGGTTGGTTTTATAGGAATCACAGAGTAATTTTTCTTAAACTGGGAGGATTATTAAGATGATCTGGTTCAATCATTCTATTTATAGATAGGGAAACCGAACCCAGAGAGGCAAAGGACGTGTCCAAAGGTACACAGCTAGTGTATGTCAAAAATATCTGGAATTCAGATATTTTTATTGTTAGGTCAATTCTTTTTCCTCTATACGGTGATTTTGGCTTGTGTGGGATAGAAATTAAGCCTAATTGAATCAACAGGTTTGTATGAGAGATCCGTGGGAGATATGAGCTGAATAAGGTGAACACCAGATCCTGGAGGATCTTGAACGTTATCTTGAGGACTTTAAACTCAGAACGACAGGGAGGCATACGAAATGCTTCAAGTCTTGTTCTGTCTGTCTTTTCTCTCCAATGAAGGTGATGTAGGTATGTAGGTATGGAGGATAGATTGGAGTTGAGGAAGGAAGTGGAGCTTGAGGACTCTGGAAGACCTTGTAACAGTCCACCTGTTAGTGCAGATAGGGGCTTAGTTGAATTTCAGTTTGCGTTTAGAAATTTGTAGGGGGTTTTGAAGATGACACGCAACTCTTTGGTAAGATGTGTGTACCCAGAATTCTTAGAGAGAGCTTGGGAGTAAAAAGCCTGGAGAACTAATCTTTTACCTTAACTCTGTATGTGGTTGTAAATGACATTTTAGTATCTAAGTGATGATTCCTCTCACAGAAGACAAGCCTGGAAAGTAGAGGTAGAAGATAACACTACACTAGTGTGAAAATAGTGATGGAGGGAGGGGAAGGGCAGAAGGAGCAGATGGACAGTGAATGGGATCAGCTTCCAAGGAGGGCCTGGACATCTCTGTCAGAGGAGCTATGTTGTAGCTAGGGAGTCAGGTCTCCAGGGACTGCAGCCTCACACTGTCATTTTAGGACTCAAGAGGCCAATGAAAGTAAGATCTGCCTGCTGGACCCACAAATGCTTTGGGTGCATGGATTCTGCTAAAGCCCAAGCCCATACATGTATCCACATAGATTTTCAACCAGGGCTGATGAGAATAGATTGATACAGTCCTTACCAAGCCAGTGAATTGGCACAGGGTACGATACTTTAAAAATTTTTTCCATCCTCAGGAATCTTTTTCCATCTCTAAGGAAAAACTTTAAGAGTCAGCAAGAATGTGAGAACACAGACCTTCAAATAATATCTCATACTGCATCTGAGAGTTTGGGTTGCAGAAAAAATCTGGTCCTAGAGTATTCAACATATACTTACTGAGCAGGACCCGTTAAACACCAGATGCTATGCTAAGTGTTGGACTTTAATCTTTTGTTCATATTGCATCAAATGTTGTTGATACAGAATATTAACATTTGGTTCTATTTGCATTAAGTTCTTTAAGCTCCATGGAGATTCTCCAGGCAAGAATACTGGAGTGGGTTGCCAGACCCACTGTGCTAGGCTATTTGAGAAACATGAAAGTGGCAGCAGCTCCAGATCTTGCTCCCTTTTTGGTTCATCTTTGAAATACTCAGGGTCTTGTATTCCTCCCGAAACAAACAGCAGGATGAGGGAATATTCATCAGGAAATACACCAGGATCGCTCAGCTGGCCCAGATTCTCAAAACTAGCTTCACGAAGCAGTGCAAGAAGCAGCAATTCATGCAGTTCTTCTCTCACATCACACAGGTCCCCCAACCAGAGTAGAATGGCTGCAGAAAATCACTCTACAGTGAAAGAGTTATTCTTGGAGGTTTAACAAATCACCCAGAGCTCCAACTCCCCCTCTTCTTCCTCTTCCTTGGGATCTATTCCATCACCACGGTAGGGAACCTGGGCCTGATAACACTGATTGGTCTGGATGCTCAGCTTCACACCCCCATGTACTATTTCCTCAGCAACCTGTCCTTTGTGGATCTCTGCTACTCCTCTGTCATTACCCCTAAGATGCTGGTGAACTTTGTGTCAGAGAAGAACACCATCTCCTATGCAGGGTGCATGGCCCAGCTCTACTTCTTCCTGGTGTTTGTCATTGCTGAGTGTTACATGCTGACAGTGATGGCCTATGACCGCTATGCTGCCATCTGCAGACCTCTGCTTTACAACATCATCATGTCTCATCGAGTCTGCTCCCTGCTGGTGGCTGGGGTCTATACCATGGGGCTCATTGGCTCACCATAGAGACTGGCCTCATGTTGAAACTGCCCTATTGTGAGCGCCTCATCAGTCATTACTTCTGTGACATCCTCCCCTTCATGACGCTCTCTTGCTCTAACACCCATGACATTGAGATGACAGTCTTCTTTTTGGCTGGATTCAACATTGTAGTTACTAGCTTAACAGTTCTAATTTCCTACGCCTTCATCCTGTCCAGTATCCTCCGTATCAGCACCACAGAGGGAAGGTCCAAAGCTTTCAGCACCTGCAGCTCCCACTTTGCAGCCGTGGGGATTTTCTATGGAACGACCGCATTCATGTACTTGAAACCCTCCACAGCCAACTCCCTGGCCCAGGAGAACATGGCCTCCGTGTTCTACACCACAGTGATCCCCATGCTGAACCCCCTGATCTACAGCTTGAGGAATAAGGAGGTAAGGGCTGCCATGCAGAAAACTCTGAGGGAAAATTGCTTTGATGCAAATGTCAACATTCTGCTCAAATTTAAAAATAAATTGTTATAGACTTTTGGACTCTGTGGGAGAGGGCGAGGTTGGGATGATTTGAGAGAATAGCACTGAAACATGTATATTATCATATGTGAAATAGATCACCAGTCCAGGTTCAATGCACGAGACACGGTGCTCAGGGCTGGTGCACTGGGATGACCCTGACGGATGGGATGGGGAGGGAGGTGAGAGGGAGCTTCAGGATGGGGAACACAAGTACACCCATGGCTGATTCATGTCAATGTATGGCAAAAACCACTACAATATTGTAAAGTAATTAGCCTCCAATTAAAACAAATAAATTAATTTAAAATTTAAAAAAAGAAAAAAAATAAGTTGTTATGAATCCCAGAGGGAACCCTTCTGAATGCTCACCACCTGTGATGGGATACAGTCCCTTCTCTGAATGTCTGGGTGACTTCTGCCTCCTTCCCTCTTCCTTCCTTCCCTCTCTCTACTCTCAGATCTATTTAAAACCAGATGATTTTAAAGTCATTTCTCTCATTTAGGAAACATGCCCTCTATCCTGAGTCCTATGGTAGAACTCTACTCTCTTAATTCTAATTTAACATTAATTTTAAACTTTCGCATATTCTCAGGTAAAGAGACTAAACAGTGGCTACTGGGGGGAGGGACACTAGGGGAATAGGATTAAGAAACACTGCTATGTATAAAATAAATAAAGCACAAGGATGTATTTTACAGCACAGGGAAATAAAGACATCAGTTTATAGTAACTTTAAATGCCAGTTTAGTTGCTAAGTCAGGTATGACCCTTTGTGACCCCATGGACTGTAACCTGCCAGGCTCCTCTGTCCATGTGATTTCCCAGGCAAGAATACTGGAGTGGGTTGCCATTGGAGTCACCTATAATAATGCGGTACATCTGGAAAAAATATAATAGTGTAAATCAATAAAAAATACACATCAATAAAAACTAAACTTTCAGCAGTGAGTTTGAGAGTCATTCACTGTTTAATTTTCTTCTATATAGAAGGTATTTCTCAACTTAGTTGCTACTTTTTTGCACTTGGGAGTATACAAGACAGAGAGAGGTGGATCTGAGAGTGACCAGGAAGTGATGCCCAGAGCTTTCTCATCCAGACTTCCTCCTCTCCTCTCTTTGACTCCTCCCTACTTATTCCTCCCCCAAGAACTTCTACCTGATCCCTTTATGTGGCTTTCTTCGTCACAGTAATAATAATGCCAGCCACTAACATGATTTTGGACTCTTCTTCTTAGCCACACAACTCTCCCAAATGCTTTATACGCCATATTTCAATTACACTTCACAACAGTTTGGTACCATTGTTTCCCCATTTACTGTGGAATGTAGTGTGGTAGCTAGCCCAAGGTCACACAGCTGGTAAACAAAGACACTGGGATTCAAACCCAAGTCTAAGTGACTCTGGAGCCCACACTCTTGGCTCTGAGTCATCCCCTTTGCTTTAGGCTGGTGCTCCTGCTGAACAGTGTACTAATCCTGCCGTAACTGTGCTCTTCTAATTTCAAATGCCTCCTGAAACCCACTCGTCAGATCCTTACCTTTCCTCGTCTGCCCTGATCTCCACATTCATAGGCAACTTATTCAGTTTAACTAAGGAAAGGTGACACTAGAGTGACCAGCTCACCAGGTCTGCCTGGCACTTCACCTCTTTTAGCACTGGAAGCCCCCATCCTGGGGGCCTCAATTTTGGTGGAAAATGTCTTACAATAATTTTACATCCCCAGAATTATTTCCAAAGCTACATGAAGCTAATGATATCATTATTGTTTAATATTTAACATGCGACATCAGTTCAGTTCAGTCGCTTAGTCATGTCCGACATAGTTAGCATTTATTTTTTAAACATTCACTGTTATAGCAGAGGCAGGCACAGACACTCACACACACACACACACACACACACACACACACACCCTCTTTGCTGTCTGTTAAGGTGCCTATGTCATCAACACAACGAACAGCTCATCACCCATTTTATAAAATTTATGATTTTGTTTTCAAATTATTAAATGTTTAAGGTGTATCTTTACTTTCATGACAGATAATTGGCCATACCTTTACTTTAATCTCAGTCTTCACTGAGACATGTCCTGTCAGGTTTATGAAGTGCTGATAACTCATGCTCTGAGTCCTGAATGATATGTTGGTAATCACAGAGGATGGGGGAGGGACCCAAGCAGAGAAAACAGCATGAAAGAAGACATGGAGGTGCAGAAAAACCCAAGTATATTTAGGGAAATGTAGGTGAAATTACAGGGCTTTAGTTGACTCACTGGAAAAGACTCTGATGCTGGGAGGGATTCGGGGCAGGAGGAAAAGGGGATGACAGAGAATGAGATGGCTGGATGGCATCACCAACTCGATGGACATGAGTTTGAGTGAACTCCAGGAGTTGGTGATGGACAGGGAGGCTTGGCGTGCTGTGATTCATGGGGTCGCAAAGAGTCGGACTCGACTGAGCGACTGAACTGAACTGAACTGGTGGCTCAGCAGTAAAGAATCCACCTGCCAATACAGGAGACCTGGGTTTGATCCCTGGGTTGGGAAGATCCCCTGAAGAAGGAAAAGGTAACCCACTCCAGTGTTCTTGCCTAGAGAATCCCATGGACAGAGGAGCCTGGTGGGCTACAGTCCATGGAGTCACAAAGAGTCAGACATGACAGAGCCACTAAACAACACACCAGGTGTGATTATGGCTAAATCACTGAGTCTACTGAAGAGTGTAATAGGAGAGCTTTGGGGGAGAGTGGTGTGATGGTTCATCTTATGTGTCAACTCGGTCATATCATGTTAGATGGAAGCTGGAGTTGTTATTATCTTTATCTTTATAAAGACATCAGTACGATTAAGGGAGATGTGTATGGGTGCCTAGTTGACCAAGGGCAGACCATGATGGTTAGTTTTATGTGTCAGCTTGGCTAGGCTATGGGTCCAGCTGTTTGATCAAACACTAGTCTAGATCCTGCTGTGAAAGTATTTTGTAGGTGTGATTAACATCATGACGAGTTGACTTCAAGTAAAGTAGATTATCCTCCCTAGGGTGAGTAGGTGTCATTCAAACAGTGGAAGGCAAAGAAGTTTCTTGGAGAGGAAAGAATTTTGCCCCAAGACTGTAACACAGAATCCTACCTGAGTTTTCAGCTTGCCTGTCTGATGGGATTGAAATTCAGAACTAATATCAACTGTCAGGGCTTCCCTGGAGGCTCAGTGGTAAAGAATCTGCCAGCCAAAGCAACAGACACAGGTTCGATCCCTGATCCAGGAAGATCCCACGTGCCATGGAGCAGCTAAGCCCGTGTCCCACAACTACTGGCCCTGTGCTCTAGAGCCCGGGAATAGCCACTACCAAGCCCACGTGCTGCAACTATTGACGCCGGCACAGTCTAGAGTCCGTGTTCCACAACAAGAGAAGCCGCCACAATGAGAAACCTGCACACCGCAACTAGAGGGTAGCCCCCGCTTGCCACAACTAGAGAACAGCCCACTCATCAAAGAAGACCCAGCACAGCCAAAAATAGATAAACTTTTTTAAAATATCAACTCTTACCTGAATTTCCAAGGTGCCAGTATGCCCCAAAATTTTGGACCAGCCAGGCCCCACAATTATGTGAGCCAATTGCTTAAAACAAATCTCTCTACAAGTCCATATATTGGGGAGGTGGGGGAAGCTGTGTCCCTGCCAGTCCTAATCCTGGCTCTGCTGGGTCCTGTCCTTCCTGCCCTGTGCTGCTGGAACTGGAAGGTACACCTGACCTGGACAGGTGAGGGGTTACTGCACAGGCTCTGTGGAGAAGAGCAAACCTGTGTGTTTGGCGAGGCAGGGAGGGTAAGGAGTCATGGGTGAACGAGGCACAGGACCCAGCAAAGTAAAGGCAGGAGGGAACACGCCCTCCTGCTTCTGGGGCTCCTTCCATACACGACAGGGCCGCAGTCAGATTTAGTTCCCGGGGAGGAGGCTAGTAGGAGGCAAGGTTGGAGTCCAGGTCAAGGAAATGGAGGGCTTGCCCAGAAAACTAAGACAATCTCCTTCAAAGTCCCATAAAAACAGCAGCACTCAAACTGCATGGTTTAACCTATAGCTCCAAGAGAGCTCTGAATACTGAGGAAGGGGAGGGTGAAAAATGAAGAAGAGAAAGAGAACGTGATCAAGACTGAGTTGAGCCTGCAGGCACTGAAACTTTGGACAAGTCCTCATCAAAGATGATGCATTGGTGGGACTTCTCATGTGGCCTGGTGGCTAAGACGCCACGCTCCAAATGCAGGGTTCATTTCCTGGTCAGGGAACTAGATCCCACATGCTGCAGTTAAGAGTTCGCAGCCAAATAAATAAAATAAAAAAAAAAAAAGATGATGCCTTGAGATTTCCCTGGCCATCCAGTGGTTAAAACTCTGTCCTTCCAACTCAAGGGGCTCAGGTTCGATCCCTGGTCAGGGAACTAAGATCCCACATGCAGCATGGTGTGGCCTAGTAAATAGATAAAAAATAAATATCAGTGATTAATAAATAATTAAGAAGAAAAAAAGATGATGCCTAAGTGATAAAGTGAGTAAAAGCATGAGATAACGGCGCCAAGATTGGGAACTGTGAAGCTCACGCCCAGTGACATGAAACCCCGCTGCTGTGCTCAGGTGCTAATCTAGGAGAGCCGGAGGAAGCAAGCTGCACAGCACACTTGTGAGGGCCCGTGCTCTTGTGATCACAAAACTGGTTCAGCCCACATCTCCCGGTCAAGTCATGGCTCTAGAAAACACAGCAACCCAGGAAGCAAGCATGAGCAGGAAGGAATTCTTAGAGAACCGAATCTCAATAGTGACCACAGGGATCCAAACCCAGGGATCACCACCAACCACAAAATGAGTAAAAGACCTAAGCCCTGTTATCATTTTGGGTGAAGTGAGAGATGAAGAGAGCTATGAAGGAGAAAGTAAAGATAAGAGAAAAGAAGAATGTGGGAAGCTGAGAGCCTCAGCAGTTATAGAGTGGTGAAGAAGCCCTGGCTTCCCTAAGATCAGGAGGAAGCAAAGGGCTGCAGTTCTGTGTGTGAAGTCAGCCCGGACTAGCAATCGTGGCGGAGCCATGTCTCATGGGTAGTGAGCGCTAGGTTTAGAAAAGAACTGCATTAGAGGTAGACTGGCTTCCCTGGTGACTCAGACAGTAAAGAATCCACCTGCAGTGCAGGAAACCCAGGTTTGATCCCTGGGTCGGGAAAATCCCCTGGAGAAGGGAATGGCAACCCACTCCAGTATTCTTGCCTGGAGAATCCCCAGGGACAGAGGAGCCTGGCAGGTTAGTCCATGGGGCCACAAAGAGTCAGACACGACTGAGCGACTAACACAGAACACAACACACAACATTAGAGGTAGAACCAGTTCCTTACCTCCAGGATGAGAATTTCTTTCTCTGTGTAAAGAGAATGGCTATTCTTCATGCAGATGTCAACTAAAAAATTAGTCACAGCCTGAAAGTAGTTATTTTATTTGGTGGGAATGTTTAGGACTCTGAGTGCAGGAGACAGCATCTCAGTAGCCCTGAGAAAACTGTTTCAAGGAGGCAGGAGAGGGAGTCAGGCTATATACAAGTTTGCAACAGAGGGGAACAGGTAAGTCTGAACATCAGAGATTATTGTTATGTAAGGAAAACTAGATATCAAGTAAGGAATTTAGTGCTCTTTTTTGTATGGGAAGTTGCAAGCCTCTGCGGTAGCTGAATTCATTCCTTTCATATGCACTTCAGCTATCTGGGGCCAAATCCTGTTTTTTTTATTTCTGTATCCCACTGGCCCCCTCCCCTCACCAGCTCTTCAGCAATCACCACTGGGGCGTGGCAGCATCTGCTGGATCGCAGGTCTTGTGTTCCCTTTGGGGAGCCCTCATTCACATTTAGAAGCTTGAAATCACTGCTGATTGTGACATCCTTGCTTATTGATATGGCCGGAGATATTCCATTCCACACAGAGGAAGAGGAGTAAGGCAGCAGTGGCTGTCTGTTCTTGCCCCTTCCACATTTAAGTGTCCCCTTCCCCTGTAAATTCACCCGCATAGGTAAGCAGTGTCTACAGATCTTCATGCCCCAGCCCCACCCCCGCCTCCGCCCCTACCCAAGGCTCAGCATTAGTCCAGGATGGGCTGCTCCAGGCTGTGCATCAGAATCCAACCCACACAGCAGCTCAGAGAAAGTCCAAAGACTGAGCCCCTGAAAGGGACCCAGAGACATTCTGGTCTCTCCTCCTCTCATGCAGATCAAACAAGGGGAGGTGACAAAGCCACACCAAAATACTAATCCAAAACATTCCAGTGCACAGCTCTCGGTTAGAAAGGACTTGAAGAGTCACAAGACACAGCCGCTCCCACCCTGGTGTCATCAGAGAGGGTCCTATAGTCCCTTCTCTCCTGCTCCTGTAAGGGAGAACACTCAGATTAGGGAGAGAGGAACAGTCCTGAACCTAGATCCTTCCATTCTCTGTTACGATAGGAAAAGAAAAGCCTGGTCCCTTTCTTTCTACGGGCTTCCCTGGTGGCTCAGCCAGTAAAGAATCTGCCTGCAACGCAGGAGACCCAGGTTCAATTCCTGGGTCGGGAGGATCCCCTGGAGAAGGAAATGGCAACCCACTCCGGTACTCTTGCCTGGAAAATCCCATGGACGGAGGAACCTGGTAGGCTACAGTCCATGGGGTCGCAAAGAGTCGGACACGACTGAGCGACTTCACTTTCACTTTGCTCCTACATCATCCTGGCAGGAATTCTGAGCTAAAGACCATGATTAAGGCTATGCCTGAGGTTCCTTGCCCAATGACAGAGAGAAACATCATGTGTCCGTGTCATTGTGGCCATAAGATGCTATTTTTTAAAGAGTTTTACTTTACATGTAATTATATCAGAGGTCTAAGTAATAATCAAGAGGTGGTTCCCTCAAACACTCTCCCAGAGTTACTATGGCTGCTGCTGCTGCTAAGTCACTTCAGTCGTGTCCGACTCTGTGTGACCCCATAGATGGAAGTCCACCAGGCTCCCCCGTCCCTGGGATTCTCCAGGCAAGAACACTGGAGTGGGTTGCCTATAGAAAACCAGAAATCATGGCCTTCAAGTTCTCACGTGAACTTTCATATTTCAGCCACTACCACTCACAACTTCACTTCCACCCTGGCACTGCTTACCCCAGAACAGTGGAGGGAGGAGCCTACTCTGTCTCCCTCCCCCATTTGGCCCGGGGGCCCAGGGTTGATGCAGGTGGGAATCTCTGCGCTAGATCCCTACAGAGCTGACCAAAATTCATGCACGCATTTTGTGAACCTGGAAATCAGGCAGAGCTTTAACAGTCTCTCCATACAAACTCTAGTGCTTGCTTTTATTTTACTTTTGAAAATAAATATACATATATATTACATATAAATATTTGGATACTATGTACATGTATTTAGTCACTCAGTTGTGTCCCACTCTTTGCAATGCCATGGACTGCAGTCTGCCCAGCTCCTCTGTCCATAGGATTATTAAGGCAAGATTACTGGTGTAGGTACCCATTCCCTTTGCCTGGGGATCTTCCTGACCCAGGGATCAAAACTGCATCACAGGCAGATTCTTTACCATCTGAGCTACCAGGAAAGCCCTGAATGTATATATTTATATACTCTCCCAATTAAATAAATCATATGTGTACGTATAATATATATATACATTATATAAAATGTATTTCCATTTTTAAAAGTAGAAAGCAGGGTCTAAAAATCAGCAAAGGGGACTTCCCTGGCAATCCAGTGATGAAGACTCCACGCTTCCACTGCAGGGACACAGGTTTGACTCTGGCTCAGGGAACTAATGTTTCACATGCTGCTCAGCATAGAAAAAAGAATTATAATCTACTTTGAAAAAAAAATTTGCTTTTATTTTTTTTTTTTTTCATTTTGCCTCTTTTATTTACAAGTTTCACTTAAATATCTCTCATGGTGAGAAAATCAATGACAAAAAGAATATTGGTATACAGCTTACAAATATCAGTAAATATTAAAGAACATGGTTAATTTTTCCAAGTAAATGCTTGATACGAAATATTTTCCAGGAGGCTAGTCAAACGTCAGGTGCCCTAGGTGTCAGGGAAAGAACCTCAAGCCTGCCCAGATGGTCACACTGCAGGCCACTTGTGTTCTGCACTTGGTGACACATGTGGCAGCTCACAGGACAAAGCAGTGCTACCAGCCTTTATTCCTAGCCCCAAAGCCACACCAGGGCTTCCTCTGCAATGAGAGCCACATTCAGAGACAAATGAACCACTTAAAATGAAACTAGGATAGCTCAGTTCTAGAATACCTGGTTTAACCTGGGAAATGCAGAATTCCAAAACTGTCAAATGAAAAATAGGTCACTAGGGACTGATGGATGAACAAGTCAAGCCAGACTCATTCTGAACATTTTCTTGTCGACCTTTTAGGCCAATCATACTTCTGGGGAAAATATTAGCATACCTCAAAGTTTATACTTTCATTATAATAAATTAGCTCTAATGTTCCAAATAACATCTCAGAAGATGAACACATAACTTGACCTAACATACTAACTTGAACTTAGAACTTCTCTATCCATTTTGATTAATCCCCAGAATCAGCAAAACTGTATTATTTATATAACAATATCTAACATATGCCAATATTACCAACATTTCTTATCTAAAATAAATATGCAATTTAAAGCACCAATAAAGCATAGTTTATTCATAAGTGACACCTTAAACAATCTCATTTTTTTGTTCAATATCAAAATCTTTACATACAAGGAATGATACGTATTTCAGAAGACCTGACAAGTACCACTAACCCCCTCTCAAATTCTACTATCCATCCTCAAGTGGTAGCCCATGTGCCTCAGGCCAGTGACACTAAAATTGTAGTCAGGGAGTCAGACATACTGGGGTTAACCAGGTGGAGCTGCTCCTGGAAGCATTCATGGCAGAGTTCACAGTGGAAAAAGGGCAGACAATAAACCAGCCTTTCTTCTCTCTCAATATGCCAATTAGAATGCAAATCTATTAGGTTGATAAAAAACACAGACACCCTTGAAGGAACAGGTTGGAAGTCTGTATTCTCTCAGCTGTTCCACAAGTTAATCAGGTATATTTATGAGCCAATGCGAGGCTCCAAAACAGAATTCAGACACTCTGTAACCCCAGTAAATGCTCTGAGGATGTGCCAGGGTTTAGTTGGCATAAAGAATGAAGGATTTCAGACAAGTAGTGTTTGGCTCTAGTAACGAAACTTCATGGAAGCTAAATGATAGGGATTCAGGTTTTATTTGAGTTAAGATTTTTCAGAATAAAACGACAAAGCCTTAAGCACTCAGAAGAGAATTTCTTAGACAACATGATATCACTAAACGTACAGGGAAACATCCCTAGGCTGTCTCAACACTTGAATGGCCCTTGTCCCGAATGTGAAAGTCCTACCTAGCTATTTTGCTTTTCTTTCAGTGGGTGGCTGCTGCTGCTGCTGCTAAGTCACTTCAGTCATGTCCGACTCTGTGTGACCCCACAGACGGAAGCCCACCAGGCTCCCCCGTCCCTGGGATTCTCCAGGCAAGAACACTGGAGTGGGTTGCCATTTCCTTCTAAAAATTTGCTTTTAAAATCAGCAAAGGCCTAAACATCTTCAGTGTCAGTTCAGAAGATGACTCCTACTGCCACCTAGTGGCGACATGCCTAAAATTCAAGGACAGGAATAAAAGGTGCTCAGGGTTCATCTTCTAGCCCAGGAAACACCTGGTCTTTACACAGCAAGTTCCAAAATAGAAAGAAAGAAAACCCAGATTTTTATTTACAAGTATATCTGTACAGGAGTTGCAGTGGGTATGAGGAGAGTTGGTATAACATTTAGAAATGAACACCAGCCTTTAAAGGTACACAGGAAGTCTTAAGTATGCCTCACTATTCTTAAAATTTTTACAATTAAACGAAAAGAGAGAGAAGGGACATGGGGGGCACATTTTTAGGGTAATGAAGGTACCCTTTTGTTTGTACACTGAAGAAAAAAATTAGTAGAGAAAACTATATTGAAGGTACAAGGAAGAAAATGGAACTTTGAGGATTTGAAATACCCGAAGGGATGAGAAGGCGTGGGATCAAGAGCTTTTGACCATATTCAGTACCGCTCATTATTGTAATGGAGAAGGCAATGGCACCCCACTCCAGGACTCTTGCCTGGAAAAGCCCCTGGATGGAGGAGCCTGGTAGGCTGCAGTCTATGGGGTCGCTAAGAGTCAGGCACGACTGAGCGACTTCACTTTCACTTTTCACTTTCATGCTTTGGAGAAGGAAATGGCAACCCACTCCAGTGTCCTTGCCTGGAGAATCCCAGGGACAGGGGAGCCTGGTGGGCTGCCATCTATGGGGTCACCCAGAGTCGGACACGACTGAAGTGACTTAGCATCGGCAGCAGCATTATTGTAAATACTAAACGAAGCAGGAATTGATAGACAATTATTTTAATTTTTTTTGGAGTATAGTTGCTTTACAATGTTGTGTTAGTTTCTACTGGACAGCAAAGTGAATCAGTTATGTGTATTCTGGACTTGCTTCTCATTTAGGTCACCACAGAGCACTGAGAGTTCCCTGTTCTCATTAGCTGACTATTTTATACATAGTATCAATAGTGTGTCTATGTCAATCCCCAACTCCCAATTCATCCCACCCCACCCATTTCCCCCCTTGGTGTCCATATATTTGTTCTCTACATTGATAGACAATTCTGTTGATGAATTGCGGCCATTCTTTTTTTTTTTTTTTCTTCATACTTTGTTATATAGTCAGACAGACAATAACATGGCACTTGGACTGACTTCCGTATGCTCAATTCAACATTTTCATGGTTGTCAAAATGGTATACAGAAGTAAATCCACCAGTACTCAAATTCCTAATAAGGACAACTTGTAGTTAGGAAGGGATTACTATAAATTCTCCTTTAAGTTCTATCAGAAAGAAAGGCACTATTCATATCTGTAAAACAGTCTTCTAGCTATGGTTTCCCGTGGCTTACCGCTGAATTTGATGTTATGTGAGAGGCAAACACAGCATTTAAGTGTATTTTCTGTAAACCTACAGTAAGTCAATCAAACATCATCCTCTGATAAAATGCAACCTCTGAAGATGGAGATGCAAAAGTCAGGCAGGCCCTGAACAGCCCATGCTCAAGAAATGATTGAGAAAGAAAGCGACAATGAAAGAATAAACTAGCCCCTTTTCAACACCTGGCCACTGATACTTTACTTTTATCCCCTCCTCCTGGGAAGATAGAGCAAAGCCTGGCTTTCTTATTCTTCTCTTCAGGGGCCATAGGAAGTGGTTTGGAGCTGTGGTTGAGTGCCGAAGAATCCCGGTTGTTACTGTTCGTCCTCAGTGGGGGAGCTGGGGGTTTCTCTTCATTATCCAGACTGTCAGACATTTTCAGTTATAACTGATTGCACAGCTCCTCACACCGCCACTGCTGCAGGACCTCCGATGGGCTCAGGGCTGGGAACAGCAGCTGTCACAGGGTGCAAGGACTCAGCTGCTCTCTCTTGGGGGAAACCTTTATACCTCGGTCATCCCAGAACAGGGCCACAGTGTTGTCACCAACAGGAATGGACCTCCTTCTGTTCCAACACCTCAGACAGCCATACAGTTGGCCTGGATTTGAGTCTGCCACTGGTCCAGCCACCCCGTCCAGACCTCGCCTCTCCCTTCGAGCGCTGGGGTTGGCTGGCGGGGCTGGGGTGCCGCCGCTCCGCGGCCGCAGCCGCAGCCCGGGCTCGGCCCGCTCCCCACCCGCTCCCCGGCTCTCCTCCCGCCCCTGCACACTCGCAGGGAAAAGCTGGAGCCCCCCGGGCGATACCCCAGACTGTCCGCTACCCACGGCTGCCACTGAATTGCGGCCATTCTTAAGTTTAAAATATCCATTATTGTAATGAGCTGAATTGTGTCCCCTCAAAATTTATATGTTGAATCCCTAACCCTCAGCATCTCAGGATGTGAGAGTGTTTGGAGATAAGACCCTTAAAGAGGTAATAAGGGAGTATCTCAGAATGCGATAGTGTTTGGAGATAAGGCCGTTAAAGAGGTACTTAAGTTACAATGAGGCCAATAGTGAAAGAAAGTGAACTGTTAGGAGCTCAGTCCTGTGGGACTCGGCCACCCCATGGACTGTAGCCTGCTAGGTTCCTCTCTCCATGAAATTTTCCAGGCAAGAGTACTGGAGTGAGTTGCCATTCCCTTCTCCAGGGAATCTTCCAGACCCAAGAACTGAACCTGTGTCTCCTGCTTTGCAGGCAGATTCTTTGTTGTCTGAACCACCTGGGAGGCCACTAGGGTGGGCCCTGATCCAACCAGACTATGTCCTTAGAAAAGGAAGATATTCAGACACAATGAGAGACAGCAGGGGTGTGTGCACAAATAGAGAAAGCCATGTGATGACACAGGGAAGAGGCGGCCATCTGCAAACCAGGCAGGACGCATATCCTCAGGAGAAACCAAACGTACTGGTACCTGGATCTTGAACTTCTGGCCTCCAACACTGCGATAAAATAAATCTCTGTTGTTTAAGCCACCTACTCTATAGTATTTGTTATGGCAGCCCTAGCAAAGTAATACAGATGCATTCTTATTTTGAGTTTTTTTTAACACATATTATTTGTTTATTTATGTGGGTGTGCTAGGTGTCTTAGTTCTGGCCTACAGGATCCTTAATTGCAGCAAGTGGGATCTGGTTCCCTGACCAGGGATCAAACACAGGCTCACTGCATTGGAAACGCAAAGTCTTAGCCACTGGACCACTGGGGAAGTCCTAATGCATTCCTGTTAAAACCTGGGCCAAGAACAGGACGCCCACCACCTCTTCTATTACTTAATATTGTGTAGAAGGGACAAGAGAATGCCATTAACCAAGAGAAAGGATTTAGAGGCCGAAGAATCAGAATGGAAATGGTAAAACTACCACTATATGCAGATTATATTATTATACATCCAGAAATGTCAAAAGAATCAATGGAAATATACTAAAAATAATACCAGTAAAACTGCAGGAATAAGATTAGAAATCAGTGTACTTCATATACATACAATAACCTGTTAGAACATATAAAATAAATCTCATTTCAATAGAAAAGTAAAATAAATTCCTAAGCAAAAATCTAACAAGAATTTTAACAAAACCTATATGACTAATGATACAAACACACCTGACAAACAGAAATATAGAAAGACATTTCAAGGCCTTGGATTGGAGCACTCAACCGAATAGATCAGGTATAACTTTGTTTATAATAGGATTTCAATAAAAATAGCATCAGGCTTTTTTCAAGAGAAAGCTGCACTGATTATAAAGTTTATGTGAAAGAATAAACAAGCAAGAATAGCATGAAAACTGAACATGCACATTGTTTAGAAGCGAACCCTAAATAGGTATGGAAACATTGCAAAGTTTCTATAATTAAAACAGGTTGGTGTTAACACATGAATAGAATGGTAGAATGTTGAAATAGAATATAACACTCACAGATAGACTAGAGAACAACAGAAATGGAATCTGTGATGAAAGTAGCATCTCAAAGCAGCAGAGAAAAAAATGGGCTCCCATTTTCTTAAATAGTAATGTTACAACTGGATACAACCACATGAAAAGTAATAAAATTAGATTCCTTTTTCTCACCATAAGCAGTAAATTTCAGATGTATCCAAATATATATTTATATCACAGATAAAGAGCTAATGTCTTAAAAATAAAGAGCTTCTATAAATTGAGACTCCAGAGACCTACAACCCCAGAGAAACTGGGCAAAAACTACAAAGAGATTTCCAAGAAAATAGAAATATTAATGGTTTTTAAACGTATGAAAAGATGCTCAACTTTTCTCATATAAGAATTGCAGATTAAAATTACAGAAAACACACTTCAAGAAAAACTGGGGTTGAGACTTTCTTTTCCAACCTTGATGGAGCAACAGGGTTCAGATTTTCCTTATGTTTTTAAACAACTAGAAAAATAGAATATATGAAACAGTTGTTTTCAGACATTGACAAAAGGGAGCAAAAGAATCTAATTCTGGCAAAAGAAAAAAAAAAAAAACCAAATGTGATCATTCTGACTTTCTTCTGAGAGGCAATTTCCAAACAAGGGTGCCAGAAAAGAGAAGCAAACCGAGCTTGGTGGTTTCTCTAACTGAGGAGACAGATGCTGGAGTTCAGGGAGCCCAAAGCAGCTAGAATCTGGGGAGCCGAATATGGGAACAGAGGGAACTACGCAAACAAGAATTCCACAAACCTGCATAGAGGTCTAATTGAGGCTTGGACTTGATACCATATCTGAGTACAGTAAGTCCCCTACATGCGAATGAGTTCCATTCTGAGAGTATGTTCCTAAGACCAATTTGTCCATAAGTCCCCCAAAGTTAGCCTAAATACCCAACTGACACAATCGGCCACATAGTACTGTGCTATAATAGGTTTACAATACTTTTCACACAAATAATACATTAAAAAAAAAGGAAACATTTTTATCTTACAGTACAGTTCCTTAACAAGTTTAATAGTATATACCAGCTACATCACTCCTGCTTTTAAGCTTGCTTTGGACATCCTGGGCTTGAAATAAAGATACTGCACTATTTAACTCTACATAGCACTGTAAAGAGTAAGTCCACAAAAGCATAACCACTCGTAGAGGATGCAAGCACGTGACAATGTAAGTCAGACACGGGAACTAACAGGTGATTGGACATGCGAGCACACGTTCACATCTTTGAAAGTTCACAGCATGAAGGTTTATATGTAGGGGATTTAATACAGTTAAATTCCATGAGGCCAGGTTTAAAAAAAGAAGAACAAAAAGAGCATCTTGGACAAAAACAATTACCAAAGAGCAATAAGCAGAACAATTCCCAGAGCTCACACAGCCTGGCATCATCCCAATTCTTACTAACAAGAGAAAAGAGATGTCAATAAATCCAGGGGGCATACCCTGGGCTAGATGTACCCTAGGAAAGCTCAAAAATAAATTTCAAAGGGTCAATTTGACTCTAAAAATAAGTAAAACGTGCCGGAAAAAAGCCCAGCACACTTTAAAAGAATAGAGTAAAATCCAACATTCAACAACATAAAATCTATAATGACCATATACAATCAAAAAGTACTTGATATGGAAGAAGTAGAGAAATGCGGCCTGTGAACAGCAGGAAAGTAAGTCAACAGAAACAGCCAAGAAATAACAGAAGTGATGGAATCGGCAGATAGAAACTTCACATTAGCTATTATAAATATACTCAATATGCTCAATAATTTAGATATACCTTTTTTAGTGTGCTTTTTCAAGCACACTAAAAGAAATGAAAGATATTTTAAATGAAACATCTAATACTTAAAAATATATAATATCTGAAAAAAAAATCACTTCATTGTATTAACATCAGATTCAACACTGCATTAACATCAGATTCAACACGGTAGAAGAAAATGTCAAAGCCCTTGAAGCCATAGCAGTAGAATCTAAAGTGAAACAGGGAAAAGACTGGTATGAGAATGAATAGAGCCTCGGAAGAAGCACAAGCTGGAATCAAGATTGCCAGGAGAAATATCAATAACCTCCGATATGCAGATGACACCACCCTTATGGCAGAAAGTAAAGAGGAACTCAAAGGCCTCTTGATGAAAGTGAAAGAGGAGAGTGAAAAGGTTGGCTTGGAGCTCAACATTTGGAAAACGAAGATCATGGCATCTGGTCCCATCACTTTATGGGAAATAGATGGAAAAACAGTGGAAACAGAGTCAGACTTTATTATGGGGGGCTCCAAAATCACTGCGGATGCTGATTGCAGCCATGAAATTAAAAGACGCTACTCCTTGGAAGGAAAGTTATGACCAGCCTAGATGGCATATTAAAAAGCAGAGACATTACTTTGCCAACCAAGGTCCATCTAGTCAAGGCTCTGGTTTTTCCCGTGGTCATGTATGGATGTGAGAGTTGGACTGCGAAGAAAGCTAATCGCCGAAGAATTGGTGCTTTTGAACTATGGTGCTGGAGAAAACTCTTGAGAGTCCCTTGGACTGCAAGGAGATCCAACCAGTCCATTCTAAAGGAGATCAATCCTGGGTGTTCATTGGAAGGACTGATGCTAAAGCTGAAACTCCAATACTTTGGCCACTTCATGTGACAAGTTGACTCACTGGAAAAGAGTCTGATGCTAGGAGGGATTGGGGGTAGAAGGAGACGGGGACGACAGAGAATGAGATGGCTGGCTGGCATCACTGACTCAATGGACATGAGTTTGGGTGAACTCCGGCAGTTGGTGATGGACAGGAAGGCCTGGCGTGCTGTGGTTCATGGGGTCGCAAAGAGTCGGACACGACTGAGTGACTGAACTGAACTGAACTGAACGTATGGAACAATATCAAGCAGTTTAACACAGGTGAAATTTGAGTCCTAGCAAGAGAAAAGGGGAAAAAGAAAAATACTTAAATATATAATGGCCAATAAAAGTAAAGAGGGAAAGCAAAAAAAAAATTAAAAATATTTTAAGCCAATATATATATAAAATGGCCAGAATTTTTCCAAGTTAGATGAAAGCTATATACCCACATTTCCAAGGAGCCCAATGAATCTACAAGCAGAATAAACAAAAATAAAACTGCACAAAGCTGCATCATAGTCAAATTGATGAATATAAAGAGAAAGCTTTAAAAGCAACCAGAGGAAAAACAGCACATTACATACAGGGGAACAAAATAAGAATGACTAGACTACTCATCAGAAATGCAAAAGACATAAGGAAGAAAGATAATGGAATGGCATCTTTAAAGTACAGAAAGAAATGTCAATCTTGAATTCTATATTCAGTGGTAACATCTTCCAGAATTGAAGGTGAAATAAGTAAGTTATATAAACAAAAGCTTTGGAGAATCTGCTGCCAGTTGATTGTACTACAAGAAACATGAAGGGAAGTTCTCCAGGCAGAAGGGGAAAAGATGGAAGACTGTGGAGCCCCTAACATTGTAAAAATTAACCTTGGAGATGTAAATATAAACTTGGAGAGCACCTAAAATTGTAAAAACGTTTGGGTAAATATGAAAGAGACTTTTCTCAATTCCTAACATGATCATAAACAAAAGAAGGAAAGATGATAGAAAATGAGGAGCATGGGCTGCAAATGTAGGTGGATTGGTGAGGTTAGGACTCACTGTGGAGGTAATACTTGTGCAAAGACTTGGAAAAGACATGGCCGAAGTTGTCCTCGCTTATATCAGCTACTCTAATGTCCATCTGGGTAACCGCGCCTCAGTAAACCATCCCCCCTCGGCAATATATTTTTACCACGCACTTCAGTAGCCATACCTAAACCCAAAGCAAAGAAAAATTTAGATACAGTGAGAGTTTAGAGGAACAGATTTCTTAGGATTTAAGAAATCCTAAGTCATTTCATGATGGTACCTAAGTATACCTAATTCTGCACTCCAAATACCCAGCCCTGGCACCTCTAAATTCCATACTCTCTACAACTGACTTCAGGAAGGGATATGACAAAGCCATTTCTTCAAGGACTAATAAAGCGTGTGTGTGATCACCTGTACTCCACATTCCTCATTTCAGGTCACTGTTATCTGAATGAGGACAGGCTTCTCAGCCAGAGCAAGAAATCACAATATGGGAAAAATTCAAATCTCAGAGTGTGGGTAGGTTAGATATATTCTTGGTCAAAGTTAAATGCTAGAGTTCCCTTGGAGAAGTTATTAAATCAGACTACAGAGGCCAAAACCCATCTTCCTCAAGGCCTGTTTATGTTTATGTGGGTATGAACACACATCAATGATTGCTTACATTTCTCTGTGGCCAGTATTCAACCAAGACTCAGAAGTAATAGTGACTTATTTATAGATTTTTCACTTAGAATTTCACTGCATCCTTCAGGATTATTAATAAATCCCAGTCCTCGTCCTCAATCCCACTGCACGAAATTTACATTAGAGAAAAGTGGCGCTTGCTTCAGCAACACAAATGTTACAAATAGAGGAAAAACAATTCATTATCACAAACTTCAAATAAGCCCCAGAAGGCAGACTCTCCCTGGGACTCAAGACAAATAAGACCTCAGAGGTTCATTAAAAGTTGACTTTTCTCTAAAATCCTCTGAGGGCTCTTGTCTGAATGATGCAACATCAGGAAAAGTTCCTCTGAGTTGAAGTTACTTCCGAAGTTGTTGCCATGGAAGCATCATTTCCGATGCATTTCAAAGCTATTAGCACAGCCCTTTTGTGTGTTTGTGATGTTGCTTTATCTGCTTTATGTTTACTTTTTTTGAGGCAGAATTTGAGGTAAAATCTCAGCTCTTTGCGACCCCATGGATTGTAGCCCGCCAGGCTCCACTGTCCATGGAATTCTCCAGGCAAGAATACTGGAGTGGGTTGCCATTCCCTTCTCCAGGGGATCTGCCCTACCCAGGGATCGAACCCATGTCTCCTGAAATGTGGGTGGATTCTTTACCATCTGAACCACCAGGGAAGCCCCTTATTTTTACTGCTTCTGAGGTAAAATTCACAAAACATAAAATGTACCATTTTAAGGTGTATATACGGTGGTTTGGGGTACATTCGCATTAATGTGCAACCATCAGCACTAATTCCAGAATATTCCACTGGCTCAAAAAGAAACCCCATCACTTCGTATTCCCTCTGCCTCCTGGTCCCTGGCAACCAGTAATCTGCTTTCCATCCCTACTGATTTACCTCTTCCGGTCACTTCATATAAATAGAATCATACAACATGCAGCCTTTCATGTTGGCTTCTTTCACTCAGCTTAATGTTGTCAAGGACTGTCCATGTTGTAACATATATAACCACATCATTTTGGGGGGCTGAATAATATTCCATTGTATAGACATATCACATTTTAACTATTTATCCATACAACAGTTGGTGGACATTTGGGTTGCTTCCATTTGGGGGGCTATTGTAAATAATGCTGTCTGAAGGTCGGCCAGAGGTCATGTGCCCAGCCTTAATGATGTGTGTGCTCTTCTAGGTTCCCAGGAATGTGTGGGCTCTTTTCAAAGCCCTTATTTCCAAAACACATAATTCTCTAGCCATTCTGCCCAATATTCTTGATTAACGTTGTGTTTGTCCCTACTGTTATTCCTTGCCCCAGGTGACAGTTACTGATACGGGTGTGCATGTGTGCTGAGTCGCTCAGTTGTGTCTGACTCTTTGCAACCCCGTGGACTGTAGCCCACCGGGCTCCTCTGTCCATGGAATTTTTCAGGCAAGAATACTGAGTGGGTTGCCATTTCCTCCTCCAGGAGATCTTCCTGACCCAGGGATCGAACACAAGTCTC